>NC_084840.1:69836678-70046678 GCF_033115175.1 Lepus europaeus | reverse complement strand
ACGGGTCTGACATAGCAGCGGGGCCCAGTTCTGCATCAGTCGCTGACCACACAGCGAGCACCAGTTCCTGCTGCCACTCTTGAAAGTGCCATACCACTGACTGACTTTCCGCGAACAAGAGACCTTGCTGTCTTGACAAACCCTGATGTCACACCCACAGCCCCAACACAGACTACAGCCATTCTGGAAGCTTCCTGTTCCTAGCTCCCTTTCCTTCCCCCATTTCCCAGTCAGCACCTTGTTTGGTTTCATGTGTGTGTGGATGCGATAGCCCTGGGATGGAAAGGACTAGCCTCTAATGATGCAAAAAAAAAAAAAGTTTCCTTCTCATAGCACATGCACTTACACTGAAGCGACTTGTATTATCCTCACACGCGTTTACTACTGCTGGGGCCTTCCTTCATCCTCTGAGGGCTATTTTGTACTTCGCGCAGCACTCAGCTTAACAACAGTCACCCCACCCGTGTCTCTCATGTGGATTATATGGTGGTGTGGAGATACACAGTTTGAAATCCACAGGCCATTTCATTCAGAATACCTTCATTTATCAGCCGCATCAATGTCAACAAAGCTTTCTGATTGCGTCACCGGCGCCAACTGCCCTCCTGCTGCCCTCTTCGCCCACCGGCATCTCCCCCAGAGGAGGGAGGAGCAAGGAAAGCCTGCCGCCAGGAGGCGCAGGTGGGCACCTTGACTATTTCCTGTCCTGCAGAGGATCGAGACAGTACACATAGGGGGAAACATCTTTTTTTTTTTTTTGTATACTACATTGGTAAACACATAGCCTTCTTCAGAGACAAACTGTCCTAGCTTGTTAGTCACTTTATCTTCTAATATCAAAAGGAGAAAGCTGCAAGGGTGCAAAGGGCCTGTGCCAGAAGAACACACACAGGGAAACTTTTTTTTTTAACAAAGTGTATAGAATAGTCATTTTTAAACTAAAATAGAAAATTGTGATAAAATGGCAGTCATCAAAGGCGTGACAAGTTCATCTTTCTTTCACCATAGGGGTTATAGTTCTTTGGCTTGTGCTACTCTGGAATCATTTTACTGTTTGTTTTTATTCTCTTCAGTGCTAATTAAAAAGAAGAAATAAAATTTTAAAAAAAACCCGTAGTTTCATTACCTTTTTGAATAATGTCATACAAAAAATGTATTTGTGTTTTTTTGTGCTGTGAGAATTGCTGTTTGTAGATTAATATCATTTTGTTTAGAATTACAAAATAGTTTTTAAATATTGTCTGAGAAAAGCCAAAGTTAATGCAACCTAGTGGAAACTGTAAGACCATTTGAGTATTGTTTGTTTTAATGATGCATTTGGATTTTGTTGTTTGATGGAATTTGAGCCAAAAAAAAAAAAAAAACCACGCAGGCTTTCCTATTTCTACAACTGATTGTACTTATGCATTTTGTACCAGTGGAACTTTTTATACTGGAGATTAAAAAAAAATGGAAATTTTTGTGGCTTCCTCTAGTGGGCCCCTGACAATGACTGACTTCAAGTTTGATTTCTGGTTGACAGGAAGAAAGTTGCTTTTCTTTCAAGAATTAAAAACTTTGGCTTGATTTCTTTTTTCCCTTTGCTTATATCTAGCATTAGAATTTTGTCTTAAAATACAGCGGTAAGTTTCACTTTTTATTCTGTATTGTGCAGTTACACAATAAGGTAATTAGACTTAGAAGTACTCAGTCACTTTAAGTGGATAAATGTATTAGTTAAACTTTAGGGGTTTGCTTTTTTGCTGTTTAGATCAAAGTTTTTTCTGATTCTTCTGTCCTCATTGTGAACATAACCGTGTAGTTGAAACAGTCAAACTTATTTTTGTAATGTATGTTATTGTGTGATGCAGTTTTTTGCTTCTGTCTCCAATATTAAACCATTTTCCTAATACTTGTTTCTCTCTCTGCGTGTTGTATTGTTGGTAGTCATTCTGTGTTGGTGATGCATCTACACACTTCACTGTTTCACGTATCTGTTCTTTTCTCTATGTTGTGTAAAAAGATACAGTCGATTCCACCTAAGTGAATATCTGATTTGGGGACAGGGGAAGCTGCACACCAGCCACCTTTGATTTGTGTACAATAGCCCACTCTAACCACTGCTTCCAAGATTACTACTCTTTTTCTATGGCTCACATAAAGAACTGCCTACAGAGTTGTTATGGTCTTTTGGTCACACAGGTTAGTGCCCCCTTCTCTTCTCTCCTGAACTTTCCCTTTCCTCCCCCTCCCTCCTGAGTGTGTGTATATAGAAGCTATCTGCAGTTCTTAAAGTCAGAAACTGCTACTGCACATCCTTGGGGAGCAGAAGTCCTGGGCTTTCCTCCCTACCCAAGGCCATAAGCGTAGCATTACAAACTGGCCGTTTTTAAAGGGGCGAGCTCTCAAGGGAAAGATGTGAAAAGGGTGCGGTGTCAATCTGTGTGTGGCGATCCATCAGTGCATTGGTACAGAAAAGTAACCTGTTTCTTGGGGCTAGCTGAATCCAGGAGCAACCTGAATCCTTAAAACTCACAGAAGAGGAAAAGAAGTATTTCCGAGTGCTCAAATACAAACTGGACTCAGTCTGGAGGGAGAAGTAAAGGTTCTCAAGCTCACGTCCTCAGTTTGTTGTCCATTTCCACGTGAAAACTGAGAGTGCCATATGCATCCACACCTTCCTTCCTGGATAAACACAGTCAATGATCCACGTCTCAAAAAGTCCAAAAACACAGCTCTTCCTTTCGGGCCCTCTTTTCCCCTGCCCATCTCCTATGCTCAGGAATCTGATTGCTCTTAAAGTGCTCTTAAAAGATTCCATCAGTGTTGGCTCCCCGTGTCTTCTCTCTCCTTCCAACTTTTCAAACGCACAAGCTCTGTTTGACTCAGGCCGCCCGGCACCTGGCAGCCTTCCTCTGGGTGCCAGTGCCATTCTCCCCTGCAGGTGCTCAGGCTCCTGACTCTGGTTTCAGCATCCCCTCTGGCCCCGACTGTACTTCCTAGTTGGCTCAATGATAGATGGGGCCTGGGAAGGAGGAGGAAAGGAGGCTCTTACTCCCATAGGCCGAACACCTCTGTGGTAATGACCTCCAGCAGCTCCGAACCTGCACAGATGGGAGCTGACTTCCTGCTGACACCTCTGCTTTAAACCTCATCAGAGCCTTCATCAGTCTGCCTCTGAAACCACTGCTCACAGCAGTTGGGAAAGATGGCGAAGGGTGTGATTTATTTTTTATTTTCTTCCTTTCGTGGGGAGTGGATGGGAGGGTGGTGGTGGGGAGGGTGATTCAATTCTTTCCAAGATGCAAGTGTTTATTTTTTAAATATACAGGTACATGTACCCATTATTTAGCAAAATACTCACACTAAGGAAAGGAAGGGGAAGGCACAGCCAGTTCTCCAAAGAAGGGAACAAACATAGTAGTTCCTTTAGGCACTTAGTCCCTGCTTAAATTCATACTTATAATTTTGATCTTGTAAAACCACATTGCAGTGTGAGCAAGGTGTATGTTTGCCATGCACGAACCACCTTGGGAAGTAAGAACCGTCATCATTAACTTTGCTGATGGAAGCCACAGGTCTGCCCGGCCCACAGCGGTTGCGCTCAGTCCATGGGCTTGGACTCTTAGCTGGCAGGCTAGGAAACACAGTGAACAAAAATGTACTGTGAATCGTTCCTGATAAGTGAATAAAATGTTGTGACCAAACAATCAGCTTATTCACTTATCAGGAATCGACTGTTCTGCTAATTTGCTGTTTTTGTTCTTCATCTCTGTTGTAGTTCACTATTTTTGCTGTGTTCTGTTTTCTCCTCTCATGCTTGGGCAAAATCACTGGGAATATTCTCTTCATGTGACCATGAAACGTTTTTATCGAGTGAAAAATGATATCTTAACAAAATCTATGCACTTGCTATCAGGAACACAATACTGGATGTGTCTTATATATATTGAACTATATAGTAATCAATTTCTTAAATAAAGCTGAAGAAAGGACTCTGTTGTGTGTAAAGTTAATGTGATTATTTTTCCAAGCAGTGTTTCTAAGGGGTATTTTTGTTCTTTTAAGTCTTGAGTGATACAGGATATTTTTCATTAAACTTCTATCACTGGCTTTATGACTTAAAATTCAATAAATTGACTTTGGAAACAAAACGGAGTGGGGGGAAGTTCTTCTGAACACACTTTAGCGAGAGGACCCTGGACACCCATTCCCTTACTTGGTCACCGCGGCCAAAATCTGGACCCAGGCACTGAGGGCAGCAGAACAGAGACCACGAGGCATGCCAGAGCCTGCCCTGACCTAGAAACCCCACCTGCCTTTCTGAACGTGCTCTCTTTAGGCCTGAAAGAAAGGGGACAGAGAGAGAGGCTGACCCAAGAATAATGCTGGTTTGCGTCAATGCTTTGCCAGGATGATGTGACACTAAAACTATACCCTGCTGGAGAACAATGACAGTTCTATTCAGGGCAGCAAAATGAGAGACAGCAAGGGAAAGTATTTGATCATTCAGGATGAGACGAGTAAAATTTCAAAGTGATACATGTGAGAGAGACAGACTCTAACAGTTGCAAGGCTTAAATGGAGGCCTACTGCTTGACTCTTTGAAGGAATATTTTTGAAATTTTTCCTATAGGCCGTTAAGTTTGAACAGAATGACATTTTCTGTTGGGGCTTTATGTTGGATTTTTCTCACTCACTGTTTAATTCCATCTGGGGGGAAAAAAAAAAAAGACTCCTAAAACTTCTACTTAGAAAATGGCACAGGCATCCGAAGCCTTTATAAAATGGATCTTAGTCTTCCCTGATGATGACGGACACAGAGAATCCCAAACTCGCCTTCCACCCTCTGCCTCCTCCTCCTCCTCCTCATTTATAAATGCGTCTCCAGAAAACACAAAAACTTCTGGGGTAGGTGAGGGACCGGAGAAACGGCCAAGGAATACAAAGGTAGCCCAAGCCAAAGGCTCTGGATGGGCAGAGCTTACCGGAGCGGGAGGAGGGACCACTGCAAACTACTGGTCCACAGGCACTGGGCTCAGGGCCTGCAGAGCTGACTGCACACGGAGCTGTCCCTGTTTCAGTCTTGCCAGTCAGCCACACAGCTAGAAAGCACGTCCATTTTTAAAACAGGGCATGTCCAAGGAAGGGTGCCCTCTGGGTCTGCAGTCCTGATTCAGAGTCCCCACGCCTCACGAGCTGGGAACCAGCCCAGGGTGATGAAGCAGCCTTAAGTCAGAGGCCTGTCGGCCAGGACCGCTGCATTTCATCTAACCTCCCTGCTGGTCAGAAAGCAGCCTGGCACAGACTTCCACGTCCATGCATCGGGATGTTTTTAAAAAGAAAAACCAGAACACACACACACACACAGTTCTTCTGCAATTGGTCAATTATAGTTAAAGCAGCACAGAAGACAATGGTGGTATCAAAAGCCCTTGGGAGCCTGCCCTGGGGAGCCAGGCTGTATGTCTGGATGCTAGTTCCACCACTAATTGACCGGTATGACCCCTCTGTGCCTTACTTTCCTCATTAGCAAAATCAGGTAAAAATCCTAGCTCATGCATAAGATTATGAGGATTAATAAGCCAATACATCCACAAGGGTGGACTGAAAGTGCTCAGGGCCAGGAGCAGGCTGCAGTAGGACTCGCTGACACGCTCAGCTGCGCTCCCCTCTGCTGGCTGCTCTGCCACCTCCTCGGGGGTGTCTGCCCAGCACTCCCTGGGGGCTCCCTAGGTAACTCTAGACCAGGCCCGACCACAAATCACACCTCTGTCAGCAGAGCTCTCTGCACTCCCAAGTCCCAGAGCAGGCTTTTCCCCCTGACGAGAGCCTCTCTGCTGCAGGCACCCCAACCCCGCCCCGCCCCGTTCCCGGTGAGCACCCCCCCATTCCACCCTGACTTAGGAAGAATAGCAGCTCTCTCTGCCCTCGGAAAAGCAAGCTGAGTCCACTGTGAGCCACCCTTTCCTACCCCTTAAACTCTGACAATTATTTAGGCATCTCTTCCCCAAAAGGAAAGCCTGGCTGTGTTCAGTTTGGGCACAGGGTGGGAATGACAAAATCACTTGCCTTGGGTAGATTTGCCTGTAACAAACCTAAAGGTTCTAGGCCTTTCAAGGCGACAGGATGTCCTCCACGGTAATCAGTGCTGGTTTAGCTTTGACCACCTTAGGAAGAGCGGAGGTCAGGACCCGAGGCACAGGTGCAGCCAAGCAGAGAGCTCTCTACATCAACCACCCCCTGGGTCACCCTATGCCCAGTTGAAAAGGCTCTGTGCTGTTTGCGTGTTTTATTTACTTGTGATCCATGCAGAACTTTATTGAGAAAGATGATTTTGCTAGTAAAAGCACAAAGAGAAAAAAGCTACTCTTTTAGCAGAGGGTTACTCTGAGGGAGGCTCACCATAACCTGTGCCCTGGCACAAACATTTACTGTCTATGGGGTGATTCTCCCTTGCCTCACCTCTCTGCTGCTATCTCGTCGTGGTTCTTCGTCTGCAGTACATTTCATCTGCTCCTTCCATGTGGCCTGTGTGTGTCTCCCAAGCCGGCCTAGGGCCTGTCTGCGGGAGTCACTGTACCTCATTCATCACTGCATTCCCAGTGCTTCACACAGCGCCTGCCATACAGCCGGTGTTTAAAAATGTTGGGTGGACGGCCGGATGGATGGCCGGATGGCCGGATGGATGGATGGCCGGATGGATGGATGGCCGGATGGATGGCCGGATGGATGGCCGGATGGATGGCCGGATGGCTGCCTGGATGGATGGCTGGATGGATGGCCGGATGGATAGATGGCTGGATGGATGGCCGGATGGATAGATGGCCGGATGGATAGATGGCCGGATGGATGGATGGCCGGATGGATGGATGGCCAGATGATTGGATGGCCGGATGGCTGCCTGGATGGCCGGATGGCTGCCTGGATGGCCGGATGGATGGATGGATGGCCGGATGGATGGATGGATGGATGGCCGGATGGATGGATGGATGGATGGCCAGATGGATGGCCGGATGGCTGCCTGGATGGATGGCTGGCTGGATGGCCGGATGGATAGATGGATGGATGGCCAGATGGATAGATGGATGGCCAGATGGATAGATGGATGGCCGGATGGCTGCCTGGATGGATGGATGGCCAGATGGATGGCCAGATGGCTGCCCGGCTGGCTGGCCGGATGGCTGCCTGGATGGATAGGATAAGGGACCTTTCTGGAGCTAGAGAAAGGTACTCCTTATCCAGGGGACAACAGCTCAGGAAATACTTGTGGAGAGGGGTCTGCTTGTGGGATGGGCTGAAAATGACTGAAACTGAAGCCCTCTTGGCAAACATCAGGAGCCACAGGGGGAGTGACACAGGTGGGAATGAGGATGGACATTTCTGTTCCGGAGCCCCTAGAGATGCATGGAGCTTGGCAGCTACTGGGTTGGGAATGCATGGGCACTGCTACCATGAGGTCAAGCTATCCTGCACCGTCATTTCTGTACAGCTACAGCTTGTAGCTTCCTCTGCAATACTGTATACCTAGGGACTAGCCCTCAGTAAAGCTAACATCTAAGAGACCAGAAGAGCCAAGGTCACTGAGTACAAACCCACAGAAAACCATGAATACAGGTGCCTGCTACTAAGGCCTTCCTGAAAAGCAGGTTGACTTTCCTTTCCCCCCATCCCCTAGGTGCAGCTGAGCTGAGTGCCTATAGAAGAATGGGCCCCAGACCGGCCCACAAGCAGTGGAATACAACCAAGCCATTAAAACCACCTTGGAAAGGCAAAGGCCCACGCTGCTTCTGGGATGCCATTCGGCTCTAGGCATCTTGGAAATGGGCCTGAATCCTAGCACTGTGTCCCTGTCCCTGCCAGTCAGCAGCAACCCTGGAGATGGAATATAACCCACTTACCATTCATCTGGGCAAAACGCTCTCTGCCCGCCACATCGGCACAGGGCCCACGGCGGGCTCTGTGTGCAGACCCACAGATGACCTGTTCCTGCACGCCATGCAGCCTCTGGCAGAGCTCACTGTGGCTCAGACTCCATTTTCCCCGGCTAGGAAAGTCTGCCCTGCAGAAGAGTGGAGTGGGATGGGTACCCAGGGCAGAGGAGCAGTCCCTGAAGTCTACACACCAAGCACACAGCTGGTCAACATGGCCAGATGTGCTGGCCAATGATGATACATTCGTACAGTCTACATAACGTGACAATTGCAATAACTGTACCTCTTTACAAACCAGGAACTGAAACAAGTGCTGGGAGATGCACGTGGGAATGCCCCGCTGAGGTGGCCCTGCAGAGCCCTGCTCCCACCGGCTTCCTCTGCTCCCAGTTCCCAGCTCTGCCCAGCTTCTCCGTCCGCTGTGACTGTGTCCAACCCGAGGGGGCCCATTCAGTGTCTCCTACAAAGCTGGATATACCCCACTCCCAGAGTCAACTTCTCTTAAGACCCCAGGCACTCGGGACTGAAGGCTGGCACCCCTATGATGCCAACACTGCCCCAGGTACCACCTACCAGGGGTGGGGAACGTCTGGCCCACGGGCCATAGAAGGGCCATGAAATCATTTGGTGCAGTCCTGCCAAGGCAACCATGGGCAGGACTCAAATTCAATAAATCAATAGCAGGCTAATTTTTAAGTTGATAGTTTTGTATGGCCTGAGAACGATGTCATAAATATCCAAATGGCCCTTTATCCACACGGGGATTGAGAACCTCACGTGCCCACTACCATGGGTTACAGTGAAAACATAAAGGATGACCACAGGATAGAACAGTTTACCAAGCCAACACCCAACTTGATTCTACGGATAGAAAAGCCTACAGACTCCACCAAAAGACTATTAGAATTGACAGATGAATTCAGAAAAGCTGCAGGACACAAAATCAACACACAAAAATCAGTAGCATTTTAATAATGAACTTGCCAAGAAAGAAATTATAAGAGCAATCCCATTTACAACTGCTACCAAAAAAAAAAAAAAAAAAACACCCTAACTCTTGGAATAAATTTAACCAGGGATGTGAAAGACCACTTACAATGAAAATTACAAAACATTTATGAAATTAAAGATACAAAAAGATGGAAAGACCTCCCATATTCATGGATAGAAAATTAACATGCCCATGCTACCAGATGTGATTTACATATGTAACACATTTCCCATGAAATGCCAATGACAGTCTTCAAAGAACCAGAAAAAAAAAATACCTAAAATGTATATGGAAGCACAAAAGACCCTGAATAACAAAGCCATCCTGAATAAAAAGAACAAAGCTGGAGGCATCACAATAACTGATTTCAAGACATACAAATGATGGGGTGAGCGTTTGGCACAGTGATTGAGCAGGCTGCCCCTGGAGATGCCCATGTCCTGTATCAGAATGGACGGGGTCCAGCTCCAGCCTCTATGCTATTTTCCTGCTAATGCACATACCGAGAGACATCGTGTGATGGATTACATGGTTGGGTCCCTGCCACTCACATGGGAATTGACTTCCTGGTTTCTGGCTTCAGCCTGGCATTTGGGGAATGAACCAGTGGATGGGAAATCAGTCTACTTCTCTATTTGCCCATGTCTGCCTCTCCTACTGTCTCTCTGCCTTTCAAACAAAATTAATGGAAAAAAAAAAAAACTGAAAGGCACACATCAGAGCTACTGTAACTAAAACAGCACACAAACTAAACTAAAATCAGACACACAAACCAGTAGAACAGAAAGAGACCCCAACAATAAATCCACACATTTACAGTCAACTGATTCTCAACAAAGACACCAAAAACATACACTGGAGAAAGGGTGGGCTCTTCAGGAAATGGTGCTGGGAAAACTGGATGTCCACAAACAGATTTTCATTTACCTGTACATCTCATCCTACAGAAAGACCAACTCAAATTGGATCAAAGGCCTGAAACTACTTGGAAAAAACATAAAGAAAACATTTCCAGACCTTGGTTTGGACAGCAATTCTTTTAGGATAAGACCCCAAAAGCACAGAGAACAAAAGTACAACTAAACAAATGGGATTATTTCAAACTAAGAAGCTCACACAAAGCAAAGTAAACGGAAAGAGGCACCTGACAAAATGGGAGCATGTGTTGGCAAATTATTCATCTGGCAAAGGATTAATATCCAGAATATATAAGAACTTAAAGCTGGCATTGTGGCATAGCAGGCTAAACTGTCACCTGCGATGCCAGCATCCCATATGGGCATCAGTTCAAGTCCTGGCTGCTCCACTTCTGATCCACCTCCTTGCCTGTGCCTGGGAAAGCAGAAGATGGCCTAAGCACCTGGGACCCTGGCATCCAGAAGAGGGAGACCTGGAAGAGGTTCCTGGCTCCTGGCCCAGCTCTAGACATTGTGGCCATTTGGGAAGTGAACCAATGGATGGAAGATATCTTTATTTCTCTTTATCTCCTTTCCCCCCATAACTCTGCCTTTCAAATAAATAAATACATCTTTAAAAAAAAACTCAACAACCACAAAAAAAAAAAAAAAAAAACCTAGTTAAGAAATGGGTAATGGATCTGAACAGACATTTCTCAAAAGAATATGTGGCCAACAAATACATAAAAAACTGTTCAATATCACTAGCCATCAGGGAAATGCAAATTAAAACAATGAGGTTTCACCTCACCCTTGTCAGAATGGCTATTATCCAAAAGGCAGAGAACAACAAATACTGGCGAGGATGGGGGAGAAAAGGGAATCCTTACACTCTACTAATGGAAATGTAGGATAACCATCATGCAGTAGTGGAGCTTCTGCAAAGCACTAAAAACAGATCTACCCCTAGACCCAGCTATGCCCCGGTAGGGTTTATGTTGGAGGGAAGTGAAATCAGTGTACCAGGGAGACACCTGCACTCCCATGTTCATTGCAGCACTACTCACAACAGCCAGGATATGGAATCAACCCAGGTGTCCCTCAAGAAATGAATGGGGCCGGCACCGTGGCTCAATAGGCTAATCCTCTGCCTGCGGCACCGGTACACCGGGTTCTAGTCCCGGTCGGGGCACCGATCCTGTCCCGGTTGTCCCTCTTCCAGGCCAGCTCTCTGCTGTGGCCCGGGAGTGCAGTAGAGGATGGCCCAAGTGCTTGGGCCCTGCACCCCATGGGAGACCAGGAGAAGCACCTGGCTCCTGGCTTCGCATCAGCACGCACCGGCCGCGGCGGCCATTGGAGGGTGAATCAACGGCAAAAGGGGGACCTTTCTCTCTGTCTCTCTCACTGTCCGCTCTGCCTGTCAATAAATAAATAAATAAATAAAAATAAAAAAAATTTAAAAAAAGAAATGAATGGCTAAAGAAAAGGTGGTATGTATGCACAGTGCAGTATCATCCGGCCATAACACTGCAGCAAAACAAAGGAAGCTGGAGGGCACACAGCAAGACAAATACTGCATGTTTTCTCTCAGATGTAGAAGTTAGACAAAGTATCTAAACCTGGAATAGTGATTGCTAGAGGCTGGAAGAGGGCAAGGTGGGAGGGCTGGGGAGAGAGGGAGGCATAACAGGCATGGAAACACACTCAGATACAAGTAGCAAGTTCTAGCGTTTCACAGCACAGGGCGGTGATTACAGCTCATGGTAATGTGTTACACAACGGAAAAGAAGACCTTTCTCTCTTTCTAACTCTGCCTATCAAAAAAAAAAAAAAAAAGAATTGGAAGAAAGGCTCTAATAGGCTCCACACATAAGGAAAAGGAAAGGCTGGTTGCCCGATCTAATCAGTTCTTTTGTATATGTGTTGAGATATTGCACTGTACCCGATAAAAATGTGCAAGTATTACACTTTAATCAAAACATTTTTTAAATATTTATGTATTTGAGAGGCAGAGTAACAGACAGAGAAGGAGGTCTTCCACCTGCTGGTTCACTCCCCAAATGGCCACAATGGAGAAGCTGGGCCAATCTGAAGCCTGGAGTCAGGAGCCAGAAGCTTCTTCCAGGTTTCCCACATGGGTGCAGGGGCCCAAGCACCTAGGCCATCTTCTACTGCTTTCCCAGGCCACAAGCAGAAAGGTGGATCGGAAGAGGAGCAGCTGGGACTAGACCACCACTCACATGGAATGCCAGCACTGCAGGCGGAGGCTAAGCCTATTATGCCACAGCATTGGCCCCCAAAATTTTTAAAAATAAAATTTACAGGGCTGGCACTGTGGCATAGCAGGTAAAGCCCCTGCCTGTAGCACCAGCATCCCATATGAGTCCTGGTTCAAATCCCAGCTTCTGATCCAGCTCCTTGCTGATGTGCCTGGGAAGGCAGCCAAGGATGGCCCAAGTCTTTGGGCCCTAGGCACCCACAAAGAAGACCCAGAGGAAGTTCCCGGCTCCTGGCTTTGGACTGGCCCAGTTTCAGCTGATGCAGCCATTTGGGAAGTAGGCCAGCAGGCTGAAGATTTCTATGTGTATGTCTTTCTCTTTCACGCTTTCAAACAAATAAATATACGTTTAAAAAATTAAATTAAATTAAAAACTGTAAAAATATGAAGTTCATGGATAGCTTAAACATCAGGTACATTGCTTGGTCAAAAAAAAGTACTTATTTTTTTCTTTTGATGTCTGTATCAAAATTGCTCTATCAAAACCACCACAAATCAATCTCCCACCTTGAATGCCGATTCTTTTTATCCCCACCGCCATCAGTGGACTCTCTGGGTAGGATCCGTTCATCTACCGGCTGCCTTCCCTGTGTGGAAGCTGAAAACTATACCAAATGCACACCAGTCCTGTCTCTCCCTTCCTTGCTGCGTTTCCCGACTGCAGACACAGTGACCCGAGCACCCCCTGGTCCCCTCGCTGTCCTGAGCCCGCACCTGCCACCTGCTACGATCCAACACAACCAGGAAGCGCCCTCTGTCCCCCTAAACGCCTCGCAAGCTCTGCTTACAAACAGAAGCCTTTCGTTCCACGGTAAAGGCTTAAAGGCTAAAAGGCAACGGTCCTGGTCAAAGTTAACACCACCAGATGCACCTGGGAACCGGAACGGCCTCTGTGAAGCTGTTGTAATTGACAAAATAGGCGGACTCCGTGAGCGCGGGGAGCGGCCGGACGTGGCCGCGGAGCTGCCCTCAAACAGCTTCTGCTCAGTACAAGTGACACACGCTTCCTGGGCTAGGGGCCACCCCTGCACCCCATGGGCTGTCCACATCATCTCACCTAATCCCGGGGACGACCCAAGGTGGGGCCACGAGCGCAAGGTCAAGCGCGGGCCTCCAGCGCCGGCACGGGGGCACAACGGCCTCCACTCCACGAGGCAGGGACAGCCGTCTCAGCAGGAACCGACACGACGCCTCCACTCACCGCTTCCCGTCCGAGCTCCCCGTGTCAGCCCGCGCCGGTCCGCTTCAGGCGTTCCGTGGGAATTGCGGAGATCAGGCTCTGTTTCCCCCCTTTCCGCAGGCCTGGCCGGAGAGCTCAGCCGGCACTCCGCAGGGAGGCTCCCGAGCGCCTGGCGCCTGCCGCTTCTCAGCCGGTCCGCCCTTTGGACCTTTGACCTCGGCGGCAGTGGAGGTGGAGTTGGCCCCAGCGCACCCCAGACAGCCCTTCAAGGACAGTTAGCATCTCCTTCCGGCTTGCGCACCTGTGGAGCTAAGAGCACTCTGGGAACATCCGGTGGCGCACAGCACTCTGGACCAGGGCAGGATGAGGGGGCGTGGCCTTGTGGCCGCTGGCCCTTGGCGTATTGCCTCCCAGCTACACCTGTTCTTGGGCAATACCTAGAGAAGCAGGAAGCGGCCCCATTTCGCCATTGCCCCTTCCTCCCTGGCTTCCCAGCCCTCTGCTCCCATCCAGCCCCAGCATTTTTCCTGTCCCAGACAAGAAAATCAAACTGATCCAGCAAGTATTCTAGTATTTCCATTTGTAGGGAACCACAGTTCTTAAACTAAAACACACTCCCAGATACATTTAAATTTCAAAAAAACAAGTAGTTTCTTTTAAAGATTTATTTATTTATTTGAGAGGTAGAATTAAAGAGAGAGGGAGAGACAGAGAGAAAGGTCTTCCATCCGCTGGTTCACTCTCCAAATAGCTGCAATGGCTGGAGCTGGGCCGATCTGAAGCCAGGAGCTTCTTCTGGGTCTCCCACACAGGTGCAGGGGCCCAACCACTTGGACCATCTTCTACTGCTTTCTCAGGCCATAGCAGAGAGCTGGATGGGAAGTGGAGCAGCCAGACTCGAACCAGCACCAATATGGGATGCTGGCGCTACAAGTTAGGGCTTTAACCCACTGCACCACAGCATTGGCCCCTGTACAAATAACTTTTAGTATAAGTGCATCCTGTGTGATATTTGGGACATACTTATATTAAAACTTGTTTAGGGGCCAGCGCTGTGGCATAGTGTGTAAAGCCGTTGTCTGTGGCACCAGCATCCCAAAAGGGTGCCGGTTCGAGTCCTGGCTGCTCCTCTTCCGGTCAAGATTTCTCCTCTGGCCTGGGAAAGCAGTAGAAGATGGCCCAACTCCTTGGGCCTCTGACCCCGCGTGGAAGACCTGGAAGAAGCTCCTGACTCCAGGCTTCAGATCAGCTCAGCTCTGGCTTTTGCAGTCATTTGGGGAGTGAACCAACAGAATGGAAGACCTCTCTTTCTCTCTCTCTCTCCCCCTCTCCTCCTCTCCTTCTCTCTATGTGTAACTCTTTCAAATAAATAATTCTTTTAAAAAAAGTTATTTGTAGGGGCTGGCATGGTGGTGTAGTGAATTAAGCTGCCACCTGTGATGCTGGGATCCCTTATGAGTGCCTGTTCAAGGCTCAGCTGCTCCACTTCCAATCCAGCTTCCTTCCAATGCACCTGGGAAAGTAGCACAAGATGGGCCAAGTGCTTGACCCCTGCATCCACATGGGTGACCCAGATGGAGTTCCAGGCTCCTGGCTTTAGTCTGGCCCAGCCCCAACTGTTGTAGCCATTTGAGGAGTAAGCCAGCAGATGGAAGATTCTCTCTCTCTCTCTCTGTCTCTACCTTTCAAATAAATTAATAAATCTTTTTTCTTTTCTTTCTTTCTTTTTTTTTTTTTTGACAGGCAGAGTTAGTGAGAGAGAGAGATAGAGAGAAAGGTCTTCCTTCCATTGGTTCACCCCCCAATGGCTGCGACGGCCAGCGTGCTGCGCCGATCTGAAGCCAGGAGCCAGGTGCTTCCTCCTGGTCTCCCATGCAGGTGCAGGGCCCAAGCACTTGGGCCATCCTCCACTGCACTCCCGGGCCACAGCAGAGAGCTGGACTGGAAGAGAAGCAACCGGGACAGAATCCGGCGCCCTGACCGGGACTAGAACCCAGTGTGCTAGTGCCTCAGGTGGAGGATTAGCCAAGTGAGCTGCGGTGCCGGCCATAATAAATCTTTTTTTAAAATACTTATCTGATTCAAATGTCAGTTGGCATCCTGAATTTGTATTTGCTGAATCTGACAACCTTTGAGGGAAAAGAGACCTCTTTTCTGGTACCCTCAGTGGGATAAAAAGTATGTACCCCTTAGAGATGGGAGATTATATTACTATTTCACAATATCATCTTCTCACACATTAATGCACATTTTTCCTGAACTGTTTTAAAGGAAGCATATAGGGGCATTTTATCTGCTGAATCAATGGTGCTGAATAATCTCTATTTATTTGGGGTAAATAAAACTGCCATATAGTACCTAAGGCAGAAAGCACACATTTCTGCCAATACAGCTACTGCAATGGCTCTGCTGTCAACGTGTTTCAGTCATAGACATTTGGACTATAAGGACACAATGGAATCCTGCCAAATAAGTTCAGCAGGTGCCAATGGTCCCTGGACACACACACACACACACACGCACACGCACACGCACACGCACATGATGTTTGTGTAAGCCAGCAGAATAGCAAAGTGCTCTGAAGTCAGGCATTTAGGGTTGGTGTAGATCCGGACAAGTCCCTCCATATCTCAACATCTCTTAGTTTTGCCTGGACAGCAAAACTAAGCACACTACAATGGAAACCGTATAGTCACAACTGATGACTCAATAAGAGGTGGGCAGTGACATTTCATATGCAATTTAGATCCAATGGGGGAAAAAAGAGATTCACTGTGGTTATTCACCCTCCTGAGAAACGTCTAGGAGTGAGGGAGAAAGTGATCAACGTGGAACACTTCAATCAGATTATCCATAAAGGCAAGAAGAGGCAGTGTGGGGAAACATTGCCCTGGCTCCTGTCTGTCCTCTGTCCTCCATGCACCATTTAGAAGCCCCACTGCCCCAGACTTGGGCTGGGCACCGGAGCAGAAACAGGAACCTACAGGGAGATGCAGGAGATGAGAAAGGATGACTGGCTTATTCCAAAGACTCACCCACAGCCACACATCCACCTGACATCCTCCTGCCTCTCCCATCGTTCCTCCAGCGTCTTCCCTCCCCCGACGTCATTATTTCTCCTTCTGTTTCACACTTGGACCTTGAGACTGAACTTGCCATGGGCACAAGCAGCTGCCTCCTTTGATAACACCATGACCACACACACATACATACATATTAACCTGGACCTCCAAACCCATTTTTGGACTCTTGTTAAGCATGTGCACGTGTGTGTGTCTACACACGTGTGCAAAAATTTAAGAAAAAAAATAACTTTGGCTTTGAGAGAAAAGCTGTGTTTCTTGCTCCTGATGGGCTCTTTTTGCCTGTTGTCACTGGAGTGACCAAGGACCGTCCCAGGTCTCAGTCTGTCACTTGCAAAAAAGAGGCTCACACACAAAGGGGTTTCATCCCGTCCTGGGCTTTAGATCTGACCCAGGGTCTCCTGGGTAGGATAGGACAAGCGAGGGCCTCTGTGCTATGATCACTTGATGTAGTAGTCCCTGGTGTGGAAGGTCCCCGCATCGCCTCCCCCCCCCGCCACGCCCCTCCCGATGAAGGAGAAAACAGACCCAGATTACTCAAGACCCTTCCAAGAACGGTCAGAAATGTCCATTTTCTGTGGAGCCCCAGACTTTTGGATCATGGTACGAGTAAGAGGGATACCTTTTCAAACCCACCTTCCTTCCTGAGTTGGTTTTCAGATGTACAACAACCAGGGAGTGAAGTACTGCCTGAGTTTCCCAGGTGCACCAGTGTTAGCCAGGAATTGTAGGCTAACAAACGGGTGAGGAATCACACCTGCTCTCAGAAACCATACAGCCCCAAGCAGGCATCCACGTGGCTAAGTGTATCTCCTTAATGGCGAGGCATCCACCACATCAGCCCCACCCCTTCAACCACCTTCTCTGAGCAAGTAAGTACTTGACCTTGAGAATAGAGTAGACCAGCACTGTGTTTCTCCTTAGCCATGCTGATTTCCCGTCCATTGCTTCTGAGACACAACTGATTGCAATTGTCCTTCCTTCTAGTAGCATCTCCCCAGCCAGCTTCTCTCCACATCTCTCAAAGCACATTAGCTCTCCCAGTTAGGCATCAAAGTCAAGGACGGGACAAAGAAAGGAGGAAAACTTTCTCCAGGTCTTATTTTGTTTCTCACCAAGATTCATGGATTTAAAGAGCCCCAAGACTTGGGGAGAGGAGGACAGACAAGCTTAAGGGGTCATGACCATCTGGCCATACCTCCTTCTTCCTCCCTGCTCAGAATTATAGGAAAAGTCCAGGCCAAACACAAAGCCAGATCCGAAAGATGAGCAGAAAAACCACAGGGCTAAAAGCAATAGCAGTTAACCCTCCTTAAGCAAATGTCAAATGCCCTGATTAGAGCAATAAATAATAATGCAGGATGGAGTGTACCTGGTGTAACACCTTGGATACAATTCTAAATTTCTCTTCGCTTCAAGAGCCACAGATCGTTATAGCAACCAAACAGAAAACCAGATCGCAGTATTAATTTGACATCTCAGCTTCATTTGTTCCACATTTGCAATACAACACATGCATAATAAGCAGCCAGCACTGAGCCAAAGCAGACAAAATATTAGCACAACACAAGGGCACAATGGAGCACCCTCTCGGCCTTGAGTTTTGCTAAATAAAAAATAAATAATAATTTTCTACCAAGAATAGCAGTTCAGTTTCCCACACAGTTTACGGCTTGATTGACAACACTTGAGGAGCAGATAATTCCGGTCTTATCTGCCGGACGACGGGACAACATGGGAAGGCGGCAGTATGATGTGGAGAAATTTCTCCACCACAAGTTCTGGGCTGAAAAAACTTGCCCAGCCCAGCTCTTCACTCTCCACCTGCCATCACCATCCCCACCCCCATCTCCCTCCAACTCCTTGTACTCTGCAACCAGAGTGATTCTTTTCAAAACAAAAGAAGAAATCTGATTATAACTACTCTCTGACTTATGATAGGGTTGCAGCCTCTTAAACCCATCAGAAGTTAGCAATCTTGTAAGCTGAGTATACCTCTCATGCACCTGCCCTACTGAACATCATAGCTTAGTAGCACAATGTGGTGGAGTGCATGGGTTGTCCACTCCAGGACCCCAAAGCTGACAGAGCTGTGCTCACCGCCACTGCCCAGCACTGTCAGAGAGGACTGACCATACAGACCAGGATAAAATCCAAATTCAGATTTCCAAGTAGTTTCTATGGAATGTATACGGCTTTCACACCATCATAAGTCAACAAAGTGTTAAGTCATCATAAATTGGGGACCATCTATATTTAATGTGGAGATAAAAGAAATCTTTTTTTAAGATTCATTTATTCATTCAAAAGCCAGAATTACAGAGAGAGGAGGAGAGATAGAGACAGAGAAAGAGAACTTCCAACTGCTGGTTCACTCCCCAAACAGCTGCATATGGCCAGGGCTGGGCAAAGCTGAAGCCAGGAGCCAGGGGCTTCATCTGGACCCCTCACACGGGTGCAGGGGCCCAAGCACTTGGGCCATCCTCCACTGCTTTCCCAGGCCATAAGCAGAGAGCTGGATCAGAAGTGCAGCAGCTGAGACGTGAACTGGTGCCCATATGGGATGCTGGTGCTGCGGACGGCAGCTTAACCTGCTACACCTCAGCGCTGGCCCTGATAAAAGAAATCTTAGAAGCTTCTGGTGGGTGAAGAAACTAGTACAGTCTTCCTAGAAACTTGGCAGTATCTAGCAAAGCCGGATCTTCTCTCACCCTGTAACCCAGGGTGATAATTCCTAATAATAATATTAGGAATCCCCTTCTGTAGACAAAAATGCTTTTGGTCCTGTCTTCAAGGACACCTGTGTCAGTTCACTGCAGTATTGTTTACAGCAGGAAAAAGTAGGGCAACCTAAATAGCCATCAACAAGACAATAGATGAGTTAGGGATAGTCATCACGTAGATGCTCTTTGGAGATGAAAACACATGAGCCAGAGCTACATCCTCAGCACCTGCAAGTTTCAAGACCAACATTGAGCATGATACCATTTACATAAAGCTGAAAAACTGTAAAAAAATTGCCAAATATCTATTAATTGATACATAGGAAGCAAATGTATGAAATCAGGACAGAAGACAGAAAAGAAAATATGACAACACAAGAGACTGTGCCATTGGGAGCTGATGGTTACAGAAGGTTTTCCAGGGAAGTGCTTGGTGGAGGGGAAGGGTTGAGAACACAGAGATGAGGACAGGAGCACAGGGCCCTGCACAGTCTGGGGTTCAAGAACACAGGCTCTGGAGCCAGACTGCTTGGAAACAGGTCCTGCTCTACCACGTCACCAGTGTGTAACCCTACGCAAGTGATACTTCCCCAGGCCTTGGCTTCGCTCACACAACAGCAGGATACCGGCATCTACTTTGTAGTGCTGTGATAAGGATTACATAAGGTGATTTGAATGAACTAGAACAAAGCTAGACACACGACAAAGGCTCTAGAGATGTTTGCTCTGTTTTATATTCCAGGCTGAGGAACTGGTCAACTCAGAGGATGGGGTAAGGAGGAGGAAAGGTGAGCCAAGAAGAGCTTTGAGAACCCTTGTGCCAGCAAGCAGCCTATGTGAGCAGAACAAAGCAAGCAAGGCAGCAATGGGGGTGGCAAGGTTGGAGATTCAAGCAGAAGTCAACCCCCAGAAAACCCTGGGGGTCAGGGCAGGGGCTGGACACTGTCCTGCCTGCTAACGGAGAAATGGAAGCCATGGAGCGGAGTGACCCAAGGTATCCTTGAAAAAGTGACTCTCACTCAACGATGACATTGAGCACACATGACATTTGCAAGAATTTGATGACTCTAAGGGGACTGAAGCAGAGTGGAAACAGCCCATCCCACAAGGATACATACTGCATGACGTCACTTATGCAACAGTGTTGAAAGGATGACATTATCAACACGAACGGGGTTGCCAGTGGTTGAGGAGGGAGTGGGGCTGGCCAGAAGTGGTTATAAAAGGGCAGCACAGGGGGCCAGCGCTGTGGCGTAGCGGGTAAAGCCACTGCCCGCAGTGCTGGCATCCCATATGGGCACTGGTTCGAGACCTAGCTGCTCCACTTCCGATCCAGCTCTCTGCTGTGGCCTGGGAAAGCAGTAGAAGATGGTCCAAGTCCTTGGGCCCCTGCACCCATGTGGGAGACCCAGAAGAAGCTCCTGGCTCCTGGCTTTGGATCAGCACAGCTCCCGCCATTGCAGTCAATTGGGGAGTGAACCAGCAGATGGAAGACCTCTCTCTCTGCCTCTCTTTCTCCCTCTGTGTAACTCTGACTTTCAAATAAATAAATAATTTTTTTAAAAGGGCAGCACAGGGATCCCTGTGGTAGAACCATTTTGTGTCTCCTTGACTTCTTCAATGTCAATACGTGGGGTATGACCTTGTACTGCACAGCTTTGCACAATGTTACCATTGGAGGAAACTGGGTAAAGGGCTACAGATCTCTGCATCATTTCTTAACACTGCACGGGAAGCTACAATTATCTCACAATAAAAAGTGTCATGAAAATTGAAAAAGATCACTCTGGCTGTGGTGTGGGGTACAGATTGGGCACAGCACCACAGGGCCAGGAAACCCACATGGGAAGCCGAGGTGGTTGCCCTGCTGAGAGCACTGAGCCTGACTTAGGGTAGATACAAAGCACACTCGAGAAAATAGACAGATGGGGCCGCCGGTGGTGGAATGACGTGGGACAGAGAAAGGAGTCCAGGAGGATATACAGTTTCTCACGTGGATGCCCAGGTAGACTGTTGTGTCAGCAACTTCATAAGAAGGCCCTTGAAGGAGAATTGCTTTGGGTACGGGGTGGGGTGGGGGGAGACAATATTAGATCCAAGCTGTATGGAATACCCTTCAGGCTGTTTCTTAGCAGTTCAATGTTCGGCACTTGGTCTGTATTCCACAAATACTTGATCCTCCCCCACCACCACCACTACCACCAAAGATGCCCATCTCCTACTTCCCAGGACCTGTGAGTACATGGCAAAGTGGAATGAAGGCTGCAGGTGGAGTTCAAGTTGATGACCCACTGACCATAAATGGGGAGAGTCTGCATTATTTGAGTCAGCCCACTGTAATCCCAGCACTCCTTTTTTTTTTTTTTTTAAGATTTATTTTATTTATTTGAAAGACAGAGTCACAAAGAGAGGAGAGGCAGGGAGGCAGGGAGAGAGAGAGAGAGGTCGTCCATCCCCTGGTTCACTCCCCAGATGGCTACAACGGCCAGAGCTGCGCCAATCTGAAGCCAGGAGCCAGGAGCTTCTTCCAGGTCTCCCACGTGGAGACAGGGGCCCAAGGACTTGGGCCATCTTCTACTGCTTTCCCAGGCCATAGCAGATAGCTGGATCATAAGAGGAGTAGTCGGGACTAGAACCGGCAGCCATATGGGATGCCAGCACTTCAGGCCAGGACTTTAAGCTGCTGTGCCACAGCGCCAGCCCCATCCCAGGAATCCTTAAATGTGGAAGTGGAAGGTGGAAGAGTCAGGCTTGAAGATGGATGGATGCCCTGAGAAACTAGAAAAGGCAAGAACACAGATTCTCTACAAAGGAACCTCTTCCAAGGAACACAGCCCTGATATTAGCCCAGGGAGCACTATTTTTTTTTTTTTTTTGACAGGCAGAGTGAATAGTGAGAGAGACAGAGAGAAAGGTCTTCCTTTTTGCCGTTGGTTCACCCTCCAATGGCCGCTGCGGCCGGTGCATCACGCTGATCCGAAGCCAGGAGCCAGGTGCTTCTCCTGGTTTCCCATGCGGGTGCAGGGCCCAAGCACTAGGGCCATCCTCCACTGCCTTCCCGGGCCATAGCAGAGAGCTGGCCTGGAAGAGGGGCAACCAGGATAGAATCTGGCGCCCCGACCGGGACTAGAACCCGGTGTGCCGGTGCCGCAAGGCGGAGGATTAGCCTGTTAAGCCACGGTGCCGGCCAAGGGAGCACTATTTTTAACTACTGCTTTCCTAAATTGTGTCATCCTAAATTATTGATGCTTTTAAGACACTAGGTGTATGCTCATCTGTTACAGTGGCAACAGGAAACTAATGCTCTCCTAAGTGGGTAGTGAGACAACCTAGCTTGATATGGACCTGGGTAAAGCCCCCACCAGGTTGCAAATTCCCCCAGAGAGGAAGAGAGCACCAGGCAGCTGAGAAGGGAATCAAAGGAACTGAAATTGTAATTGGAGAACAGCTCTGACTCCTACCCCTACTCCAAGCACCATCGACAGCAGGTAACATGAAAGCAGCCACTCCCTCTGTTAGGAGGGTAAGCCCTCAGAAGAAACACCCCTTCAAAGGTAAAAAGACCAGCTTCCACCAGGGGAATTAGGCAAACTGCTGCCTTTGCAGGAACCACAGAATTAACCGCTCCATCCCGGCCCATGATCTAGAAGCCAGGAGGCCTTTCTCTCCCTGGGCTGCCTGAAAAGAGCCTCACTTTGTTTGGGCAAAAAATAATCTGATGGCCCCAAGCATTCTCTGACAACAGAGTTTCAAGCTGTTTCTTTCATAACAAAAATAGATTCCTGTATTGCTGTGTATTTCAGCGGTGGAGACACGGGGAGGGTTCAGTGAATGCCCACTGGTTGGATGGATCCCAGTGGGTCTGCTTTTGAGGGAGACAGTCCTGTCCTCCTGGGTCCCTGCTTTGCTGAAAACTCCACCGTGGCACCAGCCTTGCACATGTGTCCAGACTGGATCTAAAGGCAGAAACCTGATGTCCAGGGAAGAAGAATGAACGCGAAACCAACACTTACACAATGGTAAAATCCACAGAAAACAAAGCTTGGAAGATGCTGGGATCTGAGGGCTGGCACTGGGGCACAGAGGATCAAGCCACCACTTGAGACACCAATGTCCTGTGTGGGCGCCAGTTCCATTCCTGGCTGCTCCACTTCCCATCCAGCTCTCTGCTGTGGCCTGGGAAAGCAGTAGAAGATGGCCCAAGTGCTTGGGCCCCTGCACCCACATGGGAGACCTGGATGGAGTTTCAGGCTCCTGACTTCAGGGTCTGGACTAACCCACTGGGGCTATTTGGGGAGTGAACCAGTGATAGAGGATCTCTGTCTCTTCCCCCTCTCTGTAACTCTGCCTTTCAAATAAATACATAAATCTTTAAAAAAAAGAAAAGATTCTGGGGTCTGTATCTCAAAGGGCACAAAGTCCAAGACTGGGAGACTGGACAAGAGCTTAGTCCCTGCTGCTTGGGTGACCTTTTGTTCCACAGTCTCCTTGCGGGTTGCAAACAGTATCATGCAAGGAGCCCTCTGCACCTGGCCTTCGGGGGTCACTAATTTCCTGGGTGATGTTGAATAAACCGTTTAATTTATCTAGACCTCACATTCCTCATCTGTAAAAGGAAAATATTAAATCAGACCCAAAGTAAAAAATGAGAGAATTTGTGAGTCACGTGAGCATATTCCAATTAATATCAATTGTACATATTTATGTACTCATTAATTCCTATTAACTTTCTACTTATTTATCTCAATAACTCCCTGCTATGGAAAAGATTTAAAGCTGTTGATAACCAACAGATAAAATAAAGCAATATCACAAGAATTGGCAGGGGCTGAGAAAGAAGAAACAAAGGCAAAGACAAAAAAGGATAGAGAATAAAATGCCATCAACGACAAGAATCAAGGGTGGGTATTCAATCATAGTGAATATGGGGCCGGAGCTGTGGCGTAGTGGGTAAAGCCACCACCTGCAGTGCTGGCATCCCATATGTGCGCCGGTTCAAGACCCAGCTGCTCCTCCTCCAATCCAGCTCTCTGCTATGGCCTGGGAAAGCAGTAGAAGTTGGCCCAAGACCTTGGGCCCCTGCACCCACGTGGGAGACTTGGAAGATGCTCCTGGCTCCTGGCTTCAGATCAGCGCAGCTCTGGGCATTGCAGCCACTTGGGGAGTGAACCAGAGGATGGAAGACCTCCCCCACCTCCTCCCGCCTCTCTGTAACTCTTTCAAATAAATAAATCTTTCAAAAAAAAGAAAGAAAGAAAGAAAGAAAGAAAGAAAGAAAGAAAGAAAGAAAGAAAGAAAGAAAGAAAGAAAGAAAGGCATAGTGAGTTAAATTGCCACTTGGGACCCCCACATCCTATATCCGTGTGCCAGTTTGAGTCCTGACAATTCTGCTTCTGATTCAGTGTTCTCCTAACGCATCCTGGGAGGCAGCAGGTAATGGCTCAACCACTTGGTTCCCTGCCACTCATGTGGGAGACACGGATGGAGTTCCTGGCTCCTGGCTTTAGCCTCACCAGCTCTGGCTGTTGCAGGCATTTTAGGGAGTGAACAAGCAATGGAAGATGTCTTTTCTCTCTCATGCGTGCTCTGCCTTTCAAGTTGACGAAAAGAAAAGAAACAATTTTTTAAATGAAACTTGAACACAAAATCAAGTACTATACATGCTTGCTAAAGGCAAGCTAAAAATTGCACTGAGCCTTCTAGAAGCTGATGTGGAAAGGGAAACTCACACCAAAAAATGAAAGCGAATCAACCACTCAATAAAGACAACCAGACTCTACACAAAGATGGAGAAGTCTGCCTGGGGTCGTCACAGCAGACCATGTTAACTGTCGTGATGGGTGTAACAGAGGTGAGCTCTTGGAGAGGGAACATAGCCTGGAGTGTGTCAGAAACCGGGGAGTCCAGGGCAATGGGTTTCAGATTGTTGCTCTGGCTAATTTCAAAGTGATATCTTAGATTGGCCAGATAGAAGGACTACCTAGCTTTCACTATCAGCAATCTTCCCTTTCCATTGTTTTGAACTATTTCCAAGATAAAGACACTGCTGTCAACTGTTTTTTCTCTCAGCTTTATTGCAATGTAATTAATGCATAAAATGATATCTACGTAGGGTCTGGCACTGTGGCACAGTTGGTTAAGCCACCACCTGTAACACTGGCATCCCATACAGGCACAAGTTCGAGTCCCCTCTGTTCCACTTCTGATCCAGATAGGGATCAGGGCTAATGCGCCTGAGGAAGCAGCAGAGGATTGGACAAGTATTTAGGCCCCTGCTATCCATGTGAGAGACCCAGATGGAGCTCCTGGCTCTTGGCTTCAACCTGCCCCACTCCTGGACGTTGCAGCCATTTGGGGAGTCAACCAGCAAATGGAAGATTCTCTCTCTCTCTCTCTCTCTCTCTCTCTCTCTTTCTGCCTCTCCCTATCTCTCTGTAACTCTGCCCTTCAAATAAATAAATCAATCTTCTAAAAAATTATCTGTATTCGAAGTATACATACAATACACATATACATTGTGAACTGATTGTCACACTGAAATGAAATAGTAGACACATCACCTCCTGTAGTTACCATCTTCTTTCTGGGAGAACACTTAAGATCTATTCTCATAGCAAATTTCAAGTGCAGCGTAATTACTAACAATAGCCACCATGCCTGACACCATAGTCTGAACCTTTTGATCCTCAAACCTAAAAGTTTATACCCTTTGACCAACACCTCCCCTCCCCCACTCCTCCAGTCCCCAGTCCCTGACAGCCACCATGCTAGGCTCTGTTTCTCTGAGTTTGACTGTCTTTTTTTTAAAGACAGTGACATAGAGAGAGGGGGAGAGACAGAGAAAGCCAGAGGGCGAGAGAGAGAGATCTTCCATCTGCTAGTTCATTCCCCAAATGCCCACAACAGTCAGGGCTGTGCCAGGCCAAAGCCAGGATCCAAGAATTCCAGCTGGGTCTTGCATGTGGATGGCAGAGGTCCAAGGACTCAGGCCATCTTCTGTTGCTTTCCCAGGCACGTTAGCAGGGAGCTGGGTTGGAAGCGGAGCAGCTGGGACTGGACTTGGAACCGGTGCTCTGATATGGGATGCCAACTGGCAGGCAGTAACCCACCATGCCATGCTGCCAGCCCCTGTTTTTAATTTTCTGAGACACATCTATGCTGTTTTCCATAATGGCTGAATCAGCACAGTGTGTGGGATTCTCTTCTCCATAGCCTTCCCAACGCCCGTTATCTCTTTTTTAATGCAGAATAGCCATTCCAACAGGTGTGATATAATATCTCACTCTGGTTTTGAGTTGCCTTTCCCTAGTGATTATTTTAAAATTTCCCCAACAAAGCCAAACAAATCAGAAATACAGACTCTATCGTCAATGAAACTAAAGGATACTTATAACTCAGAATAATACAAAACCAAGGCCGAACCCAGGGGAGAACAGCCAGGCTGGGCTACTCAGGAGGGTCAGCCTGAGAAGCCTGCAGTGAGGGTTTGGGCCAAGAGGAAAGCAAACCTTCCCTAACGCATCTCCAAAATCCTCGGAGACTAGAGGCCCCGGGAAGGCAGGTGTCTTGCTCCATGTGCGTGGCTCTAAGCAAACACCTTAGGCTGGGGAACATAAAAGCAATGGAAGTGTAACACTCACAGTTCTGGAGAGTGGCAAGCCCAAGATCAAGGAGCTAGAGGTTCGGACTCCATTGAGGGCCCCTGGCTGTGTCCTTAGCCCACAGCAGGGGCAAACGCACCCCTCAGGCCTCACCCTTTGGTGAGGGCTCTACTCTTGTGATCTAATCACCTTCCAAACTCCTCTCTTTTAATACAATTGCATTGAGGGTTCGATTTCAACATAAGCATTTCAGGGGGACACGCGCGCGCACACACACGCACAGACACTAAGGCGCTGACAGCAAGCAACAGTGAACGTAGAAGTGGAAGCAAACCTATTGAAAGTCTGTAGGGGGCTGGCGCTGTGGCACAATGGGTAAAGCTGCCGCCTGCAGTACTGCATCCCATACGGATGCCGGTTTGAGACCCAGCTGCTCCACTTCTGATTCAGCTCTCTGCTATGGCCTGGGAAAGCAGCAGAAGATGGCCCAAGACCTTGGGCCCCTGCACCCACATGGGAGAATTGGAAGAAGCTCCTGGCTCCTGGCTTCAGATCAGTGCAGCTCCGGCTGTTGTGGCCATCTAGGGAGTGAAGCAGCAGATGGAAGAAGAGCTTAAAACTCCCAGGTCCTATTCCAGCCCAGTCAGGCCGCCAGTTCTCCCACACCTCCCAGGAGTGCCGAGACACTGAAGCAGAAAGTCACCAGGAGGGTGGCCCTGGACATAGGGGATGAAGCAAAGGCCGGCACAGGGGGACACTCAGCATCCGCTCCACCCCAGACCCAGGTTCCGCTTCCAGAGTCACTGAATCACTCTAGAGGGGGAAAATGCCCAGGATAATGGCATAAGGGGGACCCAAGGCAAAAGTACCCCTTCTTGCTTCACTGTAGCCCTTAAGACAATGAGCCACACTCCTGCACACAGGGCCCTGGGCATGCTTTGCCTGTTACTTTTTTTTTAAAGACTTATTTATTTATTTGAAAGTCAGAGTTACACACAGAAAGAAGGAGAGACAGAGAGAGAGGTCTTCCATCCGATGGTTCACTCCCCAGATGGCCACAATGTCCGGAGTTGTGCTGATCCAAAGCCAGGAGCCACACGCTTCTTCCTGGTCTCCCACACGGATGCAGGGCCCAAGGACTTGGGCCACCTTCTACTGCTTTCCCAGGCCATAGCAGAGAGCTAGATCGGAAATGGAGCAGCCGAGTCTCGCACCGGCGCCATATGGGATCGGCACTACAGGTGGTGGCTACACCCGCTGTGCCACAGCACTGGCCCCTGCCTGTCACTCTTTACCAGGAATGATCTGTGAGGGATCACCAAGCACTCGGAGCACCTTGATCAGGAAAGACAGACACCAAGACAAACAGAAATATACAAGTCGCAGCCCATGGTGATTTCAAGGGACAGAATAAAACTTGGGGCAAAAAACTTCCTATAAATAATAGTCTCTGTTACATAAGGAAAAATCCAAGCTGGTAACAAAATGGCAAGAAAAAGAAAAGTTGAATGTGAAATAGAAGCATCATGGTGCATGATTTGGCTCATAATGAATGACATTCACTAAGCACAGAAGGCACGGGAGTACAGCTCCAATAAAAAACGTGGTTCAACCGCAGTGGAAGGAAGGGTAGGAGAAGGGAAGACAGAGGACGCTAAAAGCTTTACCTCAAAGTGTAGCATCAGTGTTAGGAGAAATGGGAAAGAGAACTTGCCTTAAGGCACTGATGAAATGGAACATGAGGCTGGGAGACAACTCTTGTTGTTGTTTTTTTTTTAAGATTTATTTCTTTATTTAAAAGTCAGAGTTACACAGACAGAGGAGAGGCAGAGAGAGAGAGAGAGAGAGAGAGAGAGAGAGAGAGGTCTTCCATCTGATGGTTCACTCCCCAGATGGCGCAATGTCCAGAGCTGCGCCGATCCAAAGCCAGGAGCCAGGAGCTTCTTCTGGGTCTCCCACATGGGTGCAGGGGCCCAAGGACTTGGGCCATCTTCTACTGCTATCCCGGGCTATAGCAGAGAGCCAGACAGGAAGTAGAGCAGCCGGGTCTCGAACCGGTGCCCATATTGCATGCTGGCGCTTCAGGCCAGGGCATTAACCCACTGTGCCACAGTGCTGGCCCCGGGAGACAACTCTTTTCTTCTGATCTCCCTTTGGGCACCATTTAACTTGATGTGGCCATGTGCATGCTTTCCTTTGAAACAATAAAAATTTATTCTAAAATTTAAGGTTTCTCTCAGCCACACATGGAATGTATTAAATGCTGGTCAATTTATAACCACATTCCCTGGTGAGTCCTAGGAGTCAGTTGTCTGATTGACCCCATGAAGCAAGACCCCCAGTTATCACACTCAGGTACAGGCAGTTGGATCTATGGTTGAGACACCACTTTGGGCAACTCACAGCCCCCGGGCTTCCTGCTGATGGTCACCCTGGGAGGGGGCAGCGAGTGAGGGGGACCCAAGTAGATGGGTTCCTGCCATCCATGTGAGAGACCCAAGGTTGGTTTCCAGCTCCTGGCTTTGGCCTGGCCCAGCTTCAGCTGTTGGGGAATTGAATCAACAGATGGACGCTCTCTCTATCTGGGTATGTGTCTCTGCCTTTCAAGTAATCATTTAAAAGTTAATAAATAAAATTGAGTTACAGCAATCTACTGCAGTGGTGAACGGCTATTCTAGGGCCTCGGCAAACTCCAATGGCCACCCCATTCATGAGGCTATGTGTGCTTATCAGCACGTTCTCCCGGCCGTGGGGCAGGCCACCCTCCACGTCTCCTGGGAGAAGATGAGAGCACCTTGGTTAACGCATGTGGAAGTCATGAGACCTCTATAGCGGGCAGGGCAAGGCCCAGGCCCTCTGGGGTTGTTTGTAACATCATGAAGTTGGAAATAATTGATGTCAGAGTCACGTGTACTCTGGAATACCAAGAAGTAAACACACACCTGAGTGGTAACCAGGAAAGATCTCCACACCAGGCTTATGGACAGGGGAAGCAAACAAGTCGCCAGGACAATATACAGCATGGACTTACTTATGTGATTTCTGAACTGATGTGTGTGCAGGTGCATTAATTGTGTGTACTTATCTTAGGATGAGCATGTAGATGGAAGAATTAGACAGGAGAGGACTTCAAGCATTGGTGGCAAATGGAATTAGAAGACAGTTTTATTTGATCACAAAGAAATGCTAAATTCATACATAACACTTTTCCATGATATGCATTTCCTGTGAACTTTCTTTTTTTAAAAAAAAAAAAAGACTTATTTATTTGAAAGGCAGAGTTACAGAGAGGCAGAGAGAGAGAGAGAGAATCTTCCATCCTCTGGTTCACTCCCCAAATGGCCACAACAGCCAGAGCTGGGCTGATCCGAAGCCAAGATCCAGGAGCTTCTTCTGGGTCTCCCACATTGGTGCAGGGGCCCAAGCACTTGGGCCATCTTCCACTGCTTTCCCAGGCCATAGCAGAGGGCTGGATTGGAAGAAGAGCAGATGGGACTCGAACCGGTGCTCATATGGGATACTGGCACTGCAGGTGGTGGCTTTACCCACTACGCCACAGCACTGGCCTCTGCTATGAACTTTCAAAGCACCCTTGTATCCCAGCAGCCACCAGTGATCACTGCGGGAGTCATGGGAGAGTGGTGCGGCTGGGGGTACACAAAGATCTCACTTCTCACTCTGTCTGGGGGAGAAGAACAGCACTCGTTTCCGTTCCTTTTGGTCATTAAGTTCTAGATTTGATGGCCAGGGACAGATGACCAGCACCTCGGGGGGCTGCCCTCTAAGTGTCCTTGGTCCAGCTGCCCTTGCACAGAGACAGATCTGTGGCTGTGTGGGCAGGGGGCCCATTTCAGCTGCCACACAGGTGCCCGGAAACCTAGCAATGGGAATCTTGGACCCCAATCAAATAAGCAGTTGGGTCATTCAAAGAGCTCCCTTTATGCCACCCTGAAACCACCTGAAATATTCTTATCCTCTCCTCGCAGGGGGACCTCTGCATGCCCTAGCAAACCTGGCCTGGGGAGCCTGCCGCCAGTACGGCTGGAGGAAGCTCTCCTCGGGACCCCAGGCCTTCCTTCCACTTCCTAGACTGGGCAGCAGATAATTTCACTGTCACGGTGGCACGAGAACCCGTGAGGACAGGAGTCCTTTGCCTGGGATTCTGGAAGCCCAGGGATGGCACCCCTAGGTGACCACTCCCAGCCTGGTACTCACTGCAGGAGACTGATACCAGTCTTCTCTGTTTTTTCTGTCTCTTAGAACAGTCCCACTTCCATCCAACATGCCAAGCAAGCAAATTTTGTTGGCCGCCTACTACGTGCATAACTCTGAGCTGGTAGATGCAGAGGGCCGGCTGGTGTCTGCACATGTGAGAGAAGGGGCACTGTTGTGTCCATGGGGGCCCTGGTGGGTCTGTCACTGGCAGAGCAGTGGCAAGGACCTAGGAAGCAACGAGGAAGGGTGGCAGGACAGCATCCCAGTAACTGAGCAGCTATGGTGTGAGGCGTGCACAGGCTGGGTCAGGAAGGCTGCACGCAGAACTCCCTCTCCACCTTTAAGTCCAAGGGTTCCAGGTTCCATGCGGGCAGCAGTCAGAGCAAGGACTCCCAACCAGAGTGGCAAACCCAAGGTGCCCTTCTGAGGTCAGTCACCCTTGCAGGCCTCTGCAGGGCCAGGGTCTGAGCAGTCCACATGGAAAGCCTGTGGAGGGGTGGGAGCTGAGTATGGAGTTGTCGCGGGGTGGTGCTGAGCGTGGTGGGGGGAGCTAGATCGTGGGATGGTGTTGGTCATGCGGTGGGAGCCAGGCCAAGTGGGGGTGGTGAGGGTGGGGCGAGAGCCTTTGCACTGTTTTGTGATGATTGGCAGCTGCCCAGAAATGACCTTCCCAGCCCCTTTCTCCTTCCCAGATCCCTCCTTCTCTCCTGGACCCCGCCCCTTCCCTGGGAGCTGCAGGGATACTATTTGCTAAGGACCTTGGGAGAGATGTTGGAGCATCCACTGCAGAGGGACCCAGATCTGTCTCACCTCAGTCCAGGGCCACTGTCCCTGACCTTGGAGCCCTGATGGGGCTGAACTTGCCCATCACTTCATCCTCTGGCCCATCTGCCACCTGCTGTCCCTGCCCACCCACCAAAGTAATGCTGTTAATGGATTCAGCTTTAAAAGGAAAGGGAAAAAAAACCCTCCAAGTAACAAAGAATCATATAATTACTCTGCAGCTCCTTGTCCTTGGTAATTTTATGCTTGTGTTGCTATAATTACACATTACGTGGAGTTAGAGAGTCACAGCTCAGTGACATCTGCAGGATTTTCAGATGGAAAAAAAAAAAAATGGAGAGGCGGGGCGCATGGAGGGACCTGGCCGCTTGGAGGATTTCATTGCCCCAGAGTAGAGGGAGGGGCTGAGAGCTGGGGAGGTTCTGGCAGCAGGGACTCAGTGGAAGTATGAATTCTGAGCCTACTCTGTGTTGGACGCGAGCCCTCGTTTATCTAACGATGTGCATGGGGACTGTGTGTGGCTCCTCCCTCCCCTCCCCTGATTCCCTGATGACCTTCAACTCCCTCCAATTCTCCTCTCTGTTTCCTTCTGAAACCACCCCCGATTCTCTTCCTCTGTAGAGAGGCCAGCATCTCCGAGCTCAGTCCCTCTCCAGGCTCCTGCTCTGCCCTCCTTTCTCTGCACAAGCCTCCCACGATTCTTGGGAAAAAAACCCCAGTGGCATTGCTTCCTGCTTCATATTCTACGTCGGTCTGTGCTGTGGCTTGGGGATGGTTTCTCTGTGCCCGCCAAAGGTGCTGTGCTGGAAACTCCGTCCCCAGAGAACTTTAAGGGGAGGCGCCTTGGAAGGGAGTAATACAAGGCCCAGGACTGTGGCACCTCATGGGTTAAGCCATCACCAGCATCCCACCTGAGCCTGAGCCTGGCTGCTCCTCTGCCAATTCAGCTCCCTGCTAACGCACCTGGGAAAGCAGGGGAAGATGGCCCATGTGCTTGGGCCCCTGCACCCATGTGGGAGACCTGGATGGAATTCCTGGCTCCTGGTTCCTGGCTCAACTCCCCAGCTGTTGTGGCCATTTGGGGAGTAAACCAGCAGACGGAAGATCCTCTCTCTCTTTCTCTTTCTCCCCCCCCCCTCTGTCACTCTGCCTTTCAAATAAATAAATACATCTTTTAAAAAAGAAGAAGGCATTAATGCTGGGTCCACAGGACTGAGGGGTTGTCATGAGGGGGCCTGGCATGTCCTGTGGCTCTGCCTTCCACCTGTATCACTTATCATGCTGTCATGTGCCGCCTGGCTCCTCCTGGCTCTGGGCCTCATGGTGGGCTGGGGTCCCAGGAGAGGACAATTGGGGAAGGAGGATGAGCATCAAAGCAGGTTGCCCCGTGCCAAGGGGGAGGCCCAGGCTCCGGGCTCCATCACGACAATGGGCGCCCAGGGCCCCAGGCTCCTTCCCTGGATGGAAAAGCCTGTTCCTGGCGGGGGAGCTGCTGTGGGTATCTCTCAGGTGGGACTTGAGACCCTCCAGGCTTGAGCTTCCTCACTTGCAGTGTTTGCAGAGTCAAAGCCTTGAAAAACTGGCGAAAGTAACAAGTGTTAGGGAGAGGGCTGATGGCGTTTGGCATCCGAGGCCCAAAACAATGGCACGAACCAGCTGCTTAGAATGCACGCTGTGGTGGTCAGAAGTGGGAACACAGCTGACTTTGCCTGCCGTAACCAAGTCATGTTCAGGAACCCAGAAATCCCGAGACCAAGCACTGGAAAAAAACTGGAGCCAGCGAGATGCCCCTGGGGACTCTGCTGAGAGGTGCCAGCAGGTGCCCCTGTATATCTGCTAGGACAACATGCAAGGGGTCTCCGCATCCCAGCTCCCTCGCAGCCGAGTGAACTGCACAGGGACCTCTGTGTCTGCTCTGCCAGCATCTTTGCCCCATGGCCCCAGGGCAGCAGAGATGTCCATGACCACGCATGGGTCCTCGAGGGGTCAGCTACCCTGCTGCCTTGTGGAGAGCCCACATTCAGAGAGAACTGGAAGACACGGGTCCCGCCATCTAAGCCTCGATGCAGCTCTACAGGGAGACAGGCTGAGACACTGGCAAGGAAATGGATCAAAAGCAGCACAAAACCATGGAAAGAGCAGCAGTAGCGATTCTTGGGGGGACCACCCAGCCCCAGCGAGCATGCAGAAGGAAAGCAAAGTTGCGACCAGAACTCCCCAGGGAAGTGAGTGGTCAAGGATGAAAGCCAATGACCCTGGGCGGCCAAGAGAGAACCTGGTGGCGCCATCGGGCAGCTGCTTAAGCATCTCTTCTCTCTTCATCTGCATTCCTGGGGCCCACTTCGAGGAGGGGCCCCACGACTCTATGGGAAAATCAGAATTGACTGCCGGGGACTCCAGCCTGGAGAGAGCTTCTCTGAGCGGCTCTGGGAATGGCTGTGGGAATAACCTAGGGATCCTCCCTGAGACTGACCCCAGGGAAGCCAAAGATACCCCCATTTCTTTTCCCTCCTAGAACCCCTTCTGAGAGCTGCTGTTCTGATAATTTTTCCAAAATGATTTGCTTTTCCTCTAACGAATTCGAGATGCACACTCACGCCCTGGGGTTTGCACACATTGGGTGCTCAGACATTGCTCAGTGGATGCCCAAATCTCATCCCTCCCAGTCCATCCAGCCACTAGCTGCTCAGTGTGCGTGAATTCACGTGCAAAGTGCCCCAGAATGTGCAGGAACACAGAGAGTCTAGGGTGTGAAGCTTGCCCTAGATAGCGAGACTTCCTCTTGGCACAGGTCATCGACCCCAGACAGCATGTGCAAAGGGCCAAGGGAGAGCCCTGGGTAAGGAAGGAGAAGGCAGGGAGCAGCAGATGGAAAAAGCCTAAGCAAGGATTTTGAGCTGGACTTCGAACTATGATTTCCATTTTTTTTAAGATTTATTTATTTATTTGAAAGTCAGAGTTACACAGGGAAAGGAGAGGCAGAGAGAGAGAGAGAGAGAGAGGTCTTCCATCCGATGGCTCACTCTCCAATTGGCCGCAACTACCAGAGCTGTGCTGATCTAAAGCCAGGAGCCAGGAGCTTCTTCCAGGTCTCCCACGTGGGTGTTTGGGCAGGGGCCCAAGCACTTTGGCCATCTTCTACTGCTTTCCTAGGCCATAGCAGAGAGCTGGATCAGAAGAGGAGCAGCCGGGACTCGAACTGGTGCCCATATGGGATGCTGGCACTTCAGGCCAGGGTATTAACCCACTGCGTCACAGCGCTGGCCCCTCCAGTGATTTCTATTTGGAAAAGAAAATAATTTCTACCTATATATCTTGTTGGGCATTCATTTTGTGGCTCCTTTGCATCCCCTTGGTTTACTAACATTGGAATGAACTTGGCCCTTGGCTCTCTCTGCATTCCCCTGAGCCTTGGATTTGTCTGACAGGTTCAAGTTAAACAGCACCCGTGTGTGGACAACTTGCAACTTGGTATCTTCAGCCTTGATGGCTCTTCCAATTGGAATCTTCACTGGGATTCCAAGCAGGTCTTTATGATCGTTGTGGTTATGTGAGAGAGGCAGACACACAGAAAGAGGTCGCTCATCCACCGGTTCACTCCCCAAATGCCTTCAAGTGCCAGGGCCAGGCCAGTCCAAAGCTAGGAGCTGGGAGCTCAGTATAGGCCTCCTACATGGGAAGCAGGGACCCCACCTTGGCCATCACTCCTGCCTTCCAGGGTGTGCATTAGCAGGAAGCTGGAATCCAGAGCTAAAGTTGGCATACAAAGCTAGGTATCTTAACTGGCATCACAGCCCAGCTAGATCTAACTGCTTCTCTGGTCTTTCCCTTTAGTTAGTAAGCGCTTCAGTCTTCTAATTACTCAGGCCAAAAATCCAAGGGCTTGATTGCCTCTTTTTGCCTCACATTTGACACCAGATTTGTCAGCACTTCTTTTGTCCCTAATTTTTTTAGATTCATTTATTTGAAAGGGGGGGGGGGGAGAGAGAGATTGAGAGAGAAGCCTTCCATCTACTGTTTCACTCCCCAAATGGCAACAACAGCCAAGTCTGGGCCAGGCCCAAGCCAAGTCATCCCGGTCTGCTACATGGGTGGCAGGGGCCCAGCCACTTGGGCCATCCTCTGCTGTCTTCCCAGCAGCATTCGCAGGGACCTGGATCAGAAGTGGAGCAGCCAAGACTCGAGCCGTTGCTCCCATAAGGGCTGCTGGTGTGGCAAGCTGCAGCTTAGCCCACGGCGCCACAATACCAGCCCCTGGTGCTAGTACTTCTAACGCTCCCACTGTCATCGCTGTGATGAGAACTGCCGTCACTTCATGCCTGGATGTCCATAATGACCTCTAACTAGCCCACCTGACTGCACTCCTGGCAGTGCGTTCCTTGGTCTATGCCCTCCCTTTCCCACTCTCTACCTGATCTGTCTCTGTCACCACCTTCCATCTCACCACTTCCCTGCTGGCCACACTGACTGCCCGGCTGGTCCCTTAGCACGCCCATGCCTCACACCGCAGCTGCTCCCTCGACGTGGAAGCAGGCCCTTCCCCCGTCCTCCTTTGAGCTTTTGCTCCGATGTCACTCTCTGAAGGAGACCTTCCCTGACCAGTCTTCTGCAAATGGAAACCCAGGGACAGGCCTTGTGGTACAGGGTAAGCCACTGCTTGGGACTCCTGTCTTCAATACCGGAGTGCCTGCTTGAAGAAGCCCGGGTTCCTCTTCCTCTGATCCAGCTCCCTGCTAATGCACCTTAGAGGACAGCAGGACACGGCCAAAGTGCTCGGACCCCTGCAAACCACGAGCAAGACCCACAAAGGGTTCCTGGCTCCTGGCTTCAGCCCATCACTCTCCATCCTCTTAAACCCACAGTGCACTGGTAACTGTTTAACAGCCAGGAGAGAGCCCTGATTGTCGGCCCCTGCTGATGCCCGTGGTATAAATCCTCCCATTGTGGCTCATTTCCAGCTACCAATATGAGCTCATAGAACGCAGAACTGGGAAGAGATGACTTGGTTGCCGCCAGTACATGACGCCTGAGCCCTGCTGTTTGCAGCCCCACTGCACCTGCTCCCGCCCGCAGACAGGTACTGACTGACTACAGACACAGGACAGTTCCTGTCTGTCTTCCCTCTCTGGAATCCAAACCTCACCAATGCTGGGTTTTTCATTTCTTTCTCTCTTTTCTTCCCTGATGAGCACAAAGCACATAAAACAGGAGTTTAGCAAACCATGGGTCAGATCAATCCCACAAGCGCATTTTTATGAACAAAGTTTGATTGAATGAAACCATAGTCATTTGTTTTCGCATGGTGGATGGTTGTCTTGCATTCCAGGGGCAGAGCTCAGTAGCAGTGACAGGGACCACGTGGCCGGCAACACCATGACTATTTACTCTGTGGCACTTTCCAGAAAGTGTGCCGAGTCCTGACTCAGACATTTACCTGGTACCAAGTAATCCTCAATAAATCTTGGGCGCATGAAGGAATGCATGAAAATGACCCAGGAAATCGACATGGAGATGTTCCCCTCTCAACATGCTTTGTCTTAGTCTGACTGGGATCCTCTAACAAAATACCATAAACGTGGCAGCTTATGAACAATGCAGACTGCTCATGGTTCTGGAAGCTGGGAGGTCCCAGAGCGAGTCACCGTGAGGCTCAGGGTGTGGCTCATACATGGCCGTCTTCTCTCCGTGTCCTCACATCAGGAAAGAGCCAGGGAGTTCCATGGGGTCTCTCTTTGGAGGGCACGGATCTCATTCCTGGGGGTTCCAACCCCATGACTTTTCATCCCCAAAGCTGCACCTCCTGATCCCATCATCCGGGAAGGACACAGACAGTCAGTCTGCAGCAATGCCATTTCCTGTAGTCCCACTAACCTGCTGACAGAGCAACGCTTTGCCTGTGATACTTGCCTCGGCCATGACACCTGCTATGTTCTTCTGGGGATGCTTTGGGATCATATGAGGACATACCTGTGACCTTCTCTGGGCACTTCTGGGGGGACAGCCAGATGAAGAGCTGCTCCATCTCTCCAGGCTGGGCACCCCGAGCTGCCTCTTCTTTGTCATGAGGGTCATCATGGTTGGACACCGTTCAGAGTTCTTCCACTTGGTCTTCTCACAAAGCCCTTGCAAGTCAGATCATCTTAGCCCTGTTATTGCAGAGATCAGGGGTCAAAGCACCCTCCCCAGAGTCATGTGGCTCATCATGTGGCACTGAGCCACCAAAGACTGTGGGGCTCCCAGAGCTTGCTTGTGCCATTTCTGCCCATCTGTAAGATACTGAGCACCCTGGGGCACATGCCCCACCTCCTACCTCCTGCCAAAAACCAGGCTGGAAATAGAGGATGGAATATTCCCGGGGAATTCATTTCTCTCTTTCTTACTTTTTTTTTTTTATTATTTTTGACAGGCAGAGTGGACAGTGAGAGAGAGAGAGACAGAGAGAAAGCTCTTCCTTTGCCGTTGGTTCACCCTCCAATGGCCACCACGGCCTGATCCGAAGGCAGGAGCCAGGTGCTACTCCTGGTCTCCCATGGGGTGCAGGGCCCAAGCACTTGGGCCATCCTCCACTGCACTCCCTGGCCACAGCAGAGAGCTGGCCTGGAAGAGGGGCAACCGGGACAGAATCCGGTGCCCTGACCGGGACTAGAACCCAGGGTGCTGGCACCGCTAGGTGGAGGATTAGCCTGTTGAGCCACGGCGCCGGCTCTTTCTTATTTTTTTTTTAAAAGATTTACTTATTTATTGTAAAGGCAGAGTTACAGAGAGGCAGAGAAGGAGAAAAAGAGAGATTTCTTCTATCCCTTCCCAAATGGCTGCAACGACCAGAGCTGGACTGATCCAAAGCCAGGAACTTCTTCTAGGTCTCTTGACGTGGGTGCAGGGGCCCAAGCACTTGGGGCCATTTTCCACTGCTTTCCCAGGAACATTAGCAGGGAGCTGGATCAGAAGTGGAGCAGCCAGGGCTTGAACTGGTGCCCATATGGGATGCCAGCACTGCAGGTGGCAGCTTTACCATCTTCACCACAGCGCCAGCCCTGGGAATTCATTTCTCCATGGGGTGTCATGAATCGCATGCAGGTTTTTAATTCATTTCAGCCCACAAGAACCCTACCACACGGTGCTAGGGGCACGGTCTGGGAAGCTTGCTCGCTTGATAGATCAGAGCGTGGTCTCCTGAGCAGGACTGACATCTGCAAACATTTGTCCACAAGCAACACTCGATCTGACAGTGAGAAAGGGGCACCGGTGACTCCTGCTTGCTCGCCCACATGGCCAGCCCCTGGCCTGGGGCTGGGGCTGAAACAGAAACGCTCAACCCAGCCCTCGTGGTGACGTCACTCCACTCCCACTACCTCCATCCAGGCTGGTCTGAACTCGATGTTCAGTTAAGGTTCTGCATCAGATTAACTTGACCCAGCGATGACAGGAGATCCTTGATAAATCACCATGACATGGCCCCTGGGAGCTCAGCAGGATCTGGGAGCTCACCCGGTTCCAGCTTTTCAGCCTGTGGGCAGCACAGTCCCCAGGGGTCTGCACGGAGGCTGGCACCGGGCCCCTCTGTGCTGAGGGCCCTGGGCCTCGGCATATCTGAAAAGCTGTCCGTGTGTTCCCCAGGCGCAGCCAGACCTGAGATGCACAGGCCTGATCCAGCAGCGTCCTGACATGGCGGACAAGGACTCCAGCCCTGCAGGCTCAAAGGATTTTCGACGGAGCTGTGCAGCAACAGACCAGGAGACCGCGGCAGGGACCAAGCCCCAGCCTCCTGCTCTGTGCCACGCCCCACACCACCAGGGACGTGGACACTGGAGAGCCCATCACGAAGAATTCAGTAGCAGTTGGGGAATTTGCCTCCAAAGAGCACTGTAGTCCCCTGAGGCCACGTGGAAGGCTGGAGAGACAGCAGCACTATGGTCCCATTTTACAGGTATGGAAATTGAGGATCCCAGGCAGAGCCAACCAGGGCCTGGGACCCAGGCTGTGGCCCCCGACAGACCTGACTCTGTCCTGCCTCTGTGTTCTGGAGTCCCTGCACCTCTCCAGCTTTGGGCTCCTTGCTTACTCGATGGCAATACCAACAGCACTGCCTCCTGGCACTGTAGCGAGCATCTAAGGGTCTGGCCCACAGTGCATTTCCAGTAAATAGAATCTGCATGAGCCAGTGCTCCGAGCCCACCTTGTTGCTTCCGGTATACCCAGGAGCAGATTCACAGACTGTTTACAAAAGAGAGAGCAGAGACTCCGAGATGTCAACCTACCTGGCCAAGATCACACAGCAAGCCAGGGACAGGTTATGAGGAGAGAAGACAGATCGCCCCACAGGCCTTGGACAAACTCTGCTTCCCTGGGAGCCCGGGTCTGCAGGTGCCCCCTCCACCCCACCCCAGGCCTCGTTGGCTCCCATGTGCTGCTTTGACTGAGACTGGAAAAGCCACTTCTTGTTAGAACTCCTCGGGGGTACACCCCGGAAACGGAAGCAGGAACCCACTGCCCCTGCAGCAGCCATAGCTGCCTCGCCCCTGGAAGAGAAGGAGCCGAAGCTGCGAACCCTGGGCGGCAGCAAACAGCAGCAGGGCCCGCACGGCCCCTCCCCTGCACGGGCCACGCATGGAGAAGGGCTGCTCTGCAATATGCACAAAATGCTTAGCTTTGGATTTACCGTGCGGCGAGGGACCGTCCTCACGTTTAAGGGGAGGTAATCACCTCCAATCAGCAGGGGCGGCAGCCAGAGCCCACCCCCCACCTGGGGAAGGGCAAGAGCGGGAAGAGATCTGTTCATGCATCATGTGTGAGTGATAGCATGCTATGAAAGGTGGAGGGAATTCATGAAGCCGGCAGCAGCACCATGAGAGGAGCCACTCCGGGCCCAGCAAACAAGGCAAAGCTTGGTCTCCACTGTCCCTGCTCGGCGGTGACTGCTGTGTGACCTGGGGTATATTCTTTGCCCTCCCTGGGCCTCCACTACTTCCTGATACAGTAATCAGGTCATGCCATGTTCTGACATCCCGTGATTCTAAGGCCCACGGGAGACACAGAGTGAGGCTTAATCAGGAAGGGGAGCCAGTGGTTCAGGGCATGACCAGCAGCTACCTGGGGTTGCCCTGGACTCCAGGGCAAAGTTAGCACTGGTCATGGCTGCCACAGCCTTGAACTAGCCCCCAAAGGGTTTGAAAACAAGGAGAGGCTAGCATGTTGGTATAGCCAGTTAAGATATTGCCTGCAGCGCCATCATCCCATTTAGGTGCCAGTTTGAATCCTCAACTGCTCCACTTTCGACTCAGCTCCCAGCAGGGGAAGATGGCCCAAGTCCTTGGGCCCCTGCACCCATGTGGGAGACCTGGAAGAAGCTCCTGGCTCCTGGCTTCAGATTGGCCTCGCCTGGGTGCTTTGGCCATTTGAGGAGTGAACCACTGGATAGAAGATTCTGTGTGTGTGTGTGTGTACATGTGTGTCTGCCTCTCTCTGGAACTCTGCCTTGCAGATAAACAAAATAAATATAAAAAAGAAAAAGAAGAAAACAGAGACCATGTCCCTTGGGAATGCTCCTTCAGACGTGGGGGTTATTTCGATCTGGAAGAGTGGGAACCCATGGAGGACTCCAGATGCTAGGGTGAGCACCTGCATTGTCCTGCAGGGATCTGGGGACTCGTGGGGGCTGTTAGCACTGGGGAACCAGCCACCCTGTGTTTAAGGATAATCGCTGGAGAAGGCTCTGGTCCCCTTGTCCCCTGAAGGGATGGGGTGCAAGCCTCTTGGAGCCTTTCTGCTCAGCCCTCTGGGTCCCCATTAAGTTAAAAACCTTGGAGCCCACCTACAGGCCTTTTTCTTCGAGTATATTTTCAAAGGCATATCCGAAGCAAGCGAGTAGGACAGTGTACAACCGGCCAGAGGGAGCTCCATTTGCCAACGCGCAATTTCTGCTTCTTGCTAATGAGGGGAGCCAAGAAGTCAGCCTTCCAAAACGGGCTCTTCAGCCAAAATGCCACCCGCTCCACCTTTTGTGGGAACTGTGCTGCTGGCCTTGTTGGAGCCCGAGCCCCAGATGGCAGAGTGTCCCGGCCACATGATTGAAACTGTCACTCGGTGCCATCTCTGCTTGTTAATTGCCACGCAGAGCGTCCCACGCGTGACCTCTTTATCTGTCGCCGCAGGAGCCATCCCCCGCCCTATGTCCTCCTGGGAGCCCGGCTGGCTGAGCTGCCGTCCCCGACGCCCAGCCCAGCCACAGCCAGCCCCCTGCTTCCAGCCGCGGCACCTGCTCTGCTGCCTGCCTGCCTGGCTGAACTCCCAGGCAGTGCAGCCTCCTCCTCTGCTCAGCTGTGCTTGGGTGGGCAGAGAGCAGAGGGCAGTGTGGCCGCCAAGGGGACTCGTGTGATCCGGGGTAGCCCAGCACACAACAGCTGGATCTCAGTCCCGCAAATGGAGGGAGAAGGTGTGACATGGCATCTATGACCAGGAACTCCGACAGCCCTCGTCACTTCCTGAGATTTTGGGGTTTGTCTACAGTCTCCACACTTGACACGGAGCTCCTAAATCCCTTCGAATGTCCTGTGTGGCAGTAGCATCCTTTGTTCTAAGGAGGTGACTCTTAGTGGGCTCCTGGCTGGGGGCTGGTCCAGAAAGGTCAGTCCCATCCCCATACGAAAGGGGCTGGAGACTGAGTTAACAATCTATCACACCAACATGACGAAGCCCCCATAAAAATCCCCAAAAGATGCTGTGTGGAGAGTTTCCAAGTGGGTGGACCCATGCCTGTGCCAGGAGTGGGGAGCACCCCAACTGGGTAGAGACAGAAGCTGCCGTACTTGGGCCCTTTCTGGACCTCGCCTTGCCCTCCTCTGCATTGGGCCATTCATCTGTATCCTTTATAATAAACCAGCAAACCCCAGTGCTTCCCTGAGCTCTGCAAACCGTTATTGCAAACCATGAAACCTAAGGAGGGAGTCGTGGAACCCCTGATTGGAACCAAGGCAGACTAAAATATGAGTTATGCAGGGTTGGCGCTGTGGTGCAATGGGTTAAGCCACTGCTTGCGACATCAACATCCCATATTAATGAGCACCAGTTCAATTCCTGGCTGCTCCTCTTCCGATCCAGCTCCCTGCTAATGCACATGGGAAAAGCAGCAGAGGGCAGCTCAAGTGTTTGCGCCCCTGCCACTCGCATGGGAGACTCCTTGGGGCTTCAGGTTCCTGGCTTCAGCCTGTCCCAGCCCCAGCTGTTGTGGCCATTTGGGGGAATAAAACATTGGATGGAAGGTCTCAATCTCTCTCTTCCTCTGTAACTCTACCTTTCAAATCACTCAATCAAACCGGAAAAAAAATAAATAAAGACCAAATGTGGGGTTCTGGAGAATCCACAGCCCGCAGTTGGCATCCAGAGTGGGAGCAGTGCAGGACTAAGCTCTTGACCATGGGGTCTGCACTCCCTCCTGGGAGAGTCAGCAGTGAATTATAGGATGCCCCGCTGGCGTCTGGAGAGTTAGAGAATGGATTGAGACGAGCAGGATTTATTCAGAGCAAAACAAAAGTGCAAACTCAAGAACCAAGTAGTGCATGGCAAAATAGCCAGCAATGCAAAAAAGTCCCAGAGAAAAACTCTTTACTGAGAAAAAACCTCCAGCATTGAAAAGCTTTTCACAAAGGAAAAAGTCCCCAAACCAAGAAAAAGCCCATTTGCATGAGGTTAGGTCTTCCCTTGATGCTCTCCAGAGGCATAGGGGGTGGAGACCAATTAAATATTCAAAAGGGGGCAGAGTTTTGGGCTGGGCTCAAGTGCCACCCATTTTTGTGATGGTTGTAGGGACTATCAGAAGTGTCATATTGTCAGGTGCATGAATGGAGTGGGAGTGCCCCCCACGGTGACTGCATTATAATGGTATTATAATGACCTAAAGGCCATCAGGGGACACATTTTGCAGCCATGTTGAATATTTCCAGCTAGCACTGCTCCGATTTTACAGTTTCCACTACACAGAGGAGGTGGGATGGCTTGGTGGTGCAAGGAAGGCAGGCCCAGACAGTGCAGAGAAAGGGAGGCTTAGGTTGTGCCCAGAAGGGAACTTGTCATGTGTACCGGGCCAGGCTGTCACACTGGCCAGCTGCAGCTGTCCCATGGTGATCGATTGCGGGTGCCAAACAGTGGACTGCTGGACTGTCAACCCCTAGCCCACAGTTGGCGATGAGCTGTCCAATAGCTCTTAGGCTGGAGTTGTCGGATCTTAGCTCCCTACATTCCGACAACACTATTACAGAGCATCATGAACCCAGTGGATTAAATGATGGTCTGTCTCACAGCTGTAGGGACTGGAGATTCGGAGATCAAGGCACCAGCTGCTTTGGTCCGCGGGAGGGGGGCCCTCCTCCCAGCTTGTAGATGCCACTGTCTCCCGTGGTGGAGTGAAACCACCTCTTCTGTGTCTCTTCCAATAAGGGCACTACTCCCATTCACCAGGCTCCACCCCCAGAACCTAGTGACCTTCTAGAGGCCCCGCCTCCAATACCCTCCCGCTGTGGGGCTAGGACTTGAGCCTATAAATTTGGGAGGAATGCAACCACGCAGTCCATATCAGCTGACTTCCAGAGAGGGACAGCAGATCCGTTGGAGTGAAGGGCTCTGAGGAGATCCATGGTAAACTTCCCACTGCCTGACAGGAAGGGATGAGAACATTGTGGGAGAGAGATGAGGCAGGAGGGAGTTAGGGGCCAGGCAGTGGGAAAGGGGGCAAAGACTGGGAAACCCAGAGTCTCGTGGGCACCCAGCCAAGAGATTGCTTAGAACAACGGTTAACACCACCCCCAGGATTCATGTGCTGCCTGAGGGCCTTCTAGAACCTTCCAGATTAGTTGGGTGAAGAAGAGAAACAGGGGCCATTGGAATGTTAAAGCAAAGAGAATACTACTGCAAGTTCAGGTCTTAGAGAGGAAAAGACAAGTAGTCATGGAGAGAGGGGCTGGCAGCCACCCCCAATGAGTGGGGACTGGGGAGTTCCAAACTCTCCTCCTAGATCTGGGATCCTGGGCCCAGCTCCTGGCTGGCTCCATTCTCCCATCTTCGGTTACCGCTACGTGGCCAGGATGCTCCCAAAGGTGAGCTACCCTGACCCTGAGAAACCTTTTTTGGTATGGGAGCAGACGTGGGTCAGTCAGAAGACAGCTCAGGGTCATGGGTCAAAGCAGTGGGACCAACCCTCAATAAGGCTCAAAGCTGGCTCTCAGCTCCTGGATCCGACCCTTGGCTGATGGGGCCCAAGGTGTGACAGGTGCAAATCTGAGAAAGGGAAGCCTCCTGGGCCATGCTGGGTGTTAGGTCCCAAGTTGATCTTCCTCTCTGATCCTTCCCTAGCAGCATGTCACCCACCCAGGCCCCACTGCAGGGCTCAACCAAGCCCAGCCTCTGCTGCGGGATGAGGAGAGGTGCACCTCTGTCAGGTGCACCGTGGGGAGCCAGGAATTTTGCAGGCAGCACAGAGTGGAGCTGAGCCCTACCCGTATCCAGGGCATGGCAAAGTGGCGCAGGTTGTGGACACCCACTCCCGGTGTCCATCCACTCAAGCATCCTGCCTTGACTAACACACACACCTCCAGAGGACGAGGCTGGGGGGTAGGCAGCATTTTCCAACTCAACCCAACTGCTTTATAGAGAGGCAGACACACGCGCACACACACACACACACTCTGCCTGTCTCTCACCACATGATGCCCTGAGCCACTTCAAGAATGCCAGTAAGAATGTCATCGCCAGATGTTGTCCCCGACCCCAGCCCGGAACTGGAAGCGCCAGCATCAGCCTCTGTTCTTCACAACCTAGGTTGTGGCACTGGGTCACTAACAGTAGCAAGTGGACCACAAAGGCCTCCATGGACGAGACGAGGGCGTGAGGAAGCAGAGGCGTTGCATGGGGTGCAGCTGTAAGGCCCTAGGACACTCTGGAGTCTGACCACGTGCAGGATCACGCTACAGAGCACCAAGCTAACGGCTCTATCTGGGAGTCCCCGGCTGAGCCAGGTGAATGCCCAGCTTGGCTGACATTCAGAGAAGGGGTAGGAGGTCAGGTCTGAAGGCTCTATGGATATTAACTGTGGAAAGCCTGGCACACCAGGCTCGGAGCTGTAGACTATGCAGGCTTTCCCGTAAGCAATGGGAGGACTCTGCAGTGCCCAGCATGTCCTGCACTGATTAATGGGCAGTAGGATATGGGAATCCCAAAGGTGCGGGCAGCACACAATGAATGGGAAACTATGAGGTAGCATTTATGACCACCCATCACAAAGTCAAGGACAAAAAGAACTTGTTACTCCTCTCAGAACAACCACTTAGCCATAGTGATTTTGGAACATCACATGGTGAGTGACGTAATTGCGTATCAAAGATGGCGACCCACCTGCCTTCTGTAACTCTGTTTTGCTGTGTTCTGTCTGGGGTGGCTGTGAGAGTTAGTGTGGGAACAGAGGCTTGGAATCAAACATTTTGCTGTGCACAAATGAGAAGAAGATAGCCTCACAGGGCAGGTGCTTCCTGGGGACAGGAAGACAGAAGCTCACTCAGAGAAAAGCTTTTAGATAAATCAAACACGAATGATGGATATTTAAGTAGTCTGCAGGGCCGGGGTCCTGAGTCACCATCTCCCCCATAAGATCAGCTGTAGGGGCCAGGGCTGTGGTGTAGTGGGTAAAGCCACCACCTGCAGTGCCAGCATCCCATATGGGTGCCGGTTCGAGTCCCAGCTGCTCCACTTCCAATCCAGCTCTCTGCTATGGCCTGGGAAAGCAGTAGAAGGTAGGCTAAGTCCTTGGGCCCCTGCACTTGCATGGGAGACCAGGAAGAAGCTCCTGGCTTCTGGCTTCGGATTAGCACAGCTCCAGCCATTGCGGTCATCTGGGGAGCGAACCAGCAGATGGAAGACCTCTCTCTCTTTGCCTCTGCCTCTCTGTAACCCTACCTTTCAAATACAAACAAGATCAGCTGTAAGCTCTACTTGGCTCATTAAGGCTACTGTACAAGGAAATTCTTTTTTTGGTTCTGTTCCCAACATGCTGCGGGATAAAGAGAAGGGACACCCCCTCCCCCAGTGCTAGGCCAGAGGACAAGGGACAGGTTCTGCCCAGTAGCAGCAGATGGGTCACAGACTCGCTGAGTGCTGACTATGGCCTAACGCAGCCTGTGGACACCCCTCAGGTGGGCGCAGGACTGCAGAGAGGCAGGGTGGCTGCTTTGACAATCACGTTCCTGGGGACGGCCCGGAAGGCAGCAGGTGGATCCATGACCCACCAAAGCCAGCACCTGCTCACATGCCTGTTTGCATCGCCTGGGCAGGGAGCTTTGATTCTCAGACCTCAGCAGGCCAGCAGGAGCATGGGGAGGGCAGGGAACCAACGCAACAAAAGCCTGGGGTGGGGGGGAGTGTGTCATGCACAAAATAAATACTAATAGCCTTTCACGCCAAGTCTGGCTCAGGAAACCCAACCGCTCGCCCTGGATGTTAAGTGGCAGCTCACTGAAAAAAAAAAAAAAAAAAAAAAAGAAAGAAAAAAAAGAAAAAGAAAAATGTATCTACAGAAAAGCAATTGAAATCCCCCCCAATACAGCAGGCTTCCCCTGCGTGTCCCCAGCCTCCACATCGCCCTGTGTCTCTCCTGAGCTTGATACAACCAGCAATAGAAACGGAAGACTGTAATTAAAGTGAGACTGCTGATGCTGCTGTTCAAATTAAACTCCTCAGAAAGAAAAAAAAAAAAAACATTTTCAATAAAGAGACGCTAAGCTCAGCGGGCTGCAGTCATTACAGTAGCACTTTTCTTCCAGGAGGATTAACAAATATGAAGCATAGGGCCCAGGAATTTTGATCAAGCAAAGCGTTTAAAGGGCTTTCTGCCCTCCGTCTTTCATTAAAATTGCACTACTGTGGTTCCATCCTGGGGACGGCACAGAGGCACGCATGCACGCTGGGTCACTCCTGCTCAGAGGCCCTCTGTGGGGTGGATGTCCCTTTTAGGCTCTGTTGGAGGAAAACCCATCCCTATAAAAACATCTCTGAGAACGGCCCCACACATAAATATACACAAAAACAAGCACTGTTTCCGCTGCCGAGGGGTGGTTTTTAAGAACCTGGGAACACAAGGAAAAAAAAAATGCACTGAGTAGCTCAAGGAAGCAGAGCCAGGCTAGGGACAGTGACTCAGAGGCAAAAAGCAGGCCACCTGCCACATCTGTTGGGGAGGCGCCTCTCCAAATGGTTCACTGTGGAAGGAGGCGGAGCCCCAGGGCTTGGGGCAGGGAAACCCGGGGAGGACAGCTGAGGTTTGCAGCCCATGGAGTTTGCTCCCTGCAGCCATGTTGGGTTCAAGGCTGGGAAAGGCAGAGGGAAGGGAGGGAGGAGGTTAGGAGATAGGGCAGGGGCTGGGGGAAGGCCAAGGGCTTTGGGCCACATATATGCGAAAGCAGCTCAGGTCAGGGTGAGAGAATGGGGCAGGGGTCATAAAGACAGGGAAACAGAGTCTCGAAATCCATGCAGGTGGGCCTCAGGAAAGTTCCAGAACAAGGAGCCTGAAAATCTTCAGAACCCCAGGCCACGTGTGGCCTCTGCCTACCCTCTCCCCACCGCACCTTCCCAAGCACCTTTTCTGTCTCTTTCCCCTCTCTCTACTTCTCAGCCCCCGTGGCTGCCCACGGAGACCTGTATCGCTCCCATCATCAGCTGCCGGCAGAAGCTAGCTGGCCGTTGCTGAATCGCTGGTCCAGCTTTCCAGGAATGTGACGATTAGGCTGGCTCCCCAGGCCCGCCCCAGTCCACCACTGGTAGGCAGGAGGTGCATTGTGAAAGCCTGGGCCACAGCCCATCCCTGGAGACGGAGGGAGGGAAAACGCAAAAGACAAGGACAAGGGAAAAGCAAAGTGCAGAGAGGGGCGAGGGAGAACAGGGGGAACCTTGACACCTTTCTGCCCCCAGGAAGCTCCGTGTCCGCCCCTTCCTGGATTGGAAGACAGTGGTACCGGGAGAACTCTGGTCTCTGCAGCCATGCACCAAGGCTTATGGAATCCTCGCTCCCACACCGCGAACACAGCTTTGCCCGACTCAGCCGTCACCAAGCAGGAGCAGCCTCTGGGTCTATCCTCCTTCCAGGAACCTTGGGTGAAGGCAGTGGGACTGGCCACACCTTCCCTCCTGGAGGTCTCTCTCGATTCCCCAAACTCCACCTCCCTGTCTGCCATTAACACTTTCCTCTTGTCCTTTGTCTTCCAGGAGGCTCCTTACAAAGAGGCCAAATGAATCCACGCTACCAGTCTCTTTCCTAACACTTGCAGATCTTGCTGCCATTTCAATGTACTCCTAAACAGCAAGTAGTGCAAAAGACACGGAGGAGATCAAGGAGTCAAGATTCCCGTCGCCTTCCTCGGTCACCCAACGGCTGCCCTGCAATTCCATGGTCAACACAGCTTGCACAGAAGTGGGCAGTCTTCCGGCTCAGAGCCCCCTCCTATTACTACTTCCAAGCTGTTCACTTGCTGAGCCAGCCACGCATGTGTCATCCAGGTAACAGACAACGTACTGAGCGAGGGAGCTTCAGCCATGAACAGGACAAAGACAAGTTTCTGCTTTCACGGAACCTCAAAGACTTGCAAGGAACAGCGTCACGAGGAATGGAGGCCATATGTAAGACGTGTTATAGCAAAGGGAACCGCAGGTATGGAGAGAATTGTGGGGGGCAGGGCTGGCACGTAAAAGGTCTCCTTGACCAGGGGCAATTTAAGCGGAAACTGAGCAGGTCTGTGGACTCGTCCGCAGAGGACCACAGCCAACGGAAGTGTGCTTCCTCACAGTTCTGGGGGCTAGGTAGGCTACCCTCTCTCCAAGGAGAGGCACATTTTGAGGAACTGGGTGTTCAGATTTCAACCTGTGAACTTTGAGAGGACACAACGTGGTCTGTAAAGCCTATTTGATGCCAGCCCAGGAGAACAATCCTAGAAAGAATGTTCTAGAAAGAAAAAAAAAATAGCTAGAAAAGAGCAAGATGTGACCGTGAAGGGTCTTTTCCATCAGGTGAAATGGTTTAGATTTTTATCTTAGAGGCCTAAGATCTAAGACTGTTGAAGGTTGTCAAGCCAAAGAGTTGATGACAAGTTTTGTATTTGAGAAAGGTCATTCTGGTGACGTTGTGGGAGATGCATCAGAGGGGCCTGAGGGGAGTGCAAGGAATCCAGGCGGCAGGTGAAGGTGCTGGCGAGAACCCCAGGCGTGGGGAGTAGCAGGTAGGCAGCCGGGAGAGCCTTGGGACCAGAGTCTTTTTTTTTTTTTTTTTTTTGGACAGGTAGAGTTATAGATAGTGAGAGAGAGACAGAGCGAAAGGTCTTCCTTCCATTGGTTCACTCCCCAAATGGCCGATCCGAAGCCAGGAGCCAGGTGCTTCCTCCTGGTCTCCCATGAGGGTGCAGGGCCCAAGCACTTGGGCCATCCTCCACTGCACTCCCTGGCCACAGCATAGAGTTGGACTGGAAGAGGAGCAACCGGGACTAGTACCCGGCGCCCCAACTGGGACTAGAACCCGGGGTGCTGGCGCCTGGGATAAGCCCAGAACCAGATTCTTTTACACGGGGTTATTGGATAGGTGTGAAGAATGGGCGTTAGAGAGAGAAAGGCCAGAGGCAGTGAGGGAAGATAGGAAACAGTGAGCGAGAGCCGAGTTTTGGAGATGGCAACAGAAAAGGGAAATCCGATGTGCTTGAGGCTATGCAAATGGAGACATCAGAACATAGAGAGGATAGAGCTTGGGGAGCTGCTGGGTTGTGAATGCAGACACCACGGGCTAGGGAGCGAGCAGGGCCCTGGGAGTTTCAGGAAGGAAACCAGCAGTTGTGTGGCATCTGGAGCCAGGGTGTCCCCGGGGTGTCCCCAGGAGGAGCCATGGCCTCGCGTGGGAGGAAGTGGACCACAGCAGCTGGAAGCCTCCATCTAGGTCACGGGTGGCCTTCGTAAAAGCATTGTGGGTTACGCGGAGTAGAACTCCGGATTTTCATGGGAAGAGGAGGAACAAGCATGGTAAGGGGGTGAGGAGGGGAGGGGTCACAACGTGGAGTAGGAGGCTGGATTTGGTCAAGGAGTGACTCGTGAGGGAAAAGACGTGAGCACACGGGAATGCACAAGCCATCCGTGAGCCATCCTAGGGGCTCGGCAAAGAGAACGGACAATCAGAGCCGATCATCAAAGCAACAGAACCCCAGTTAAGGGGTGCACATAGGGGGACTCTCTGGAGTGGAGGGCTGTTTACGCATATCACGAATGTGGGTTGAATGAATGAGTTAATGAAGGAATGAACCAATCGATAAATAGTCAACAGGTCTGGCAAGAGGCATACACATCAAGGGCTTTTTTTTTTTTATAAGCTTTGCCCTGAGATGCCTCCTGGACCCCCCACCCCTTTGGCTGTTGGGTTTCTGGAGTGGCAGACAGCATCGCCATCACCACAGGGAGGCAGGCCATCGAACCACCCACAAGCCAGCCACAGTTGTCTCCAGAACATTTTGAACTAAGCCTAAGACTGGGGGAGGGCAATGCTAGCCCCTCGGCTGAGGACCACGGAGCACGCCGAGGGCTGCAGGCTGGGCCTGGGTCGCTGACGGGGTAGCATCATGGGCAAAGACAGGGCCTCCTCGGGCTGAGCTTAGCGCCCACCTCCTTCAGGCCTGCCTCTCCCCCCGCCCTCCCCAGCACCAGTGCAGGGACCGTGTCCGACTGTGGCGGGACACCCCGATGAGAGGCCACTGGAATAACTGGGCCATTGGGTTTCAAATTAAATCGCCCCCACAGGCCCTCCTTTTTCCAGTCAGTGGGCTCATTACGGCTCAGATAATGGCACGGCTCCTCCCGCTAATGGCCCACGAGTGAGAGAAGGAGACAAAGCGGCCCCTCTACCACTTCACCAAAGAGAACTGGGGAGGAAAAGTCAAGCGACTAAAGCGCCAAAGTTTTCAGTGTTTGGGAAGAACTTTCTCCTGACTACGGGAGATCTGGAGCGTGAAGAATGGCTTCACCAATAAGTGCTTACAGAGTCCACATTTGTTTGTGTGGGCCAGTGACTGACGGCCAGAGTTCTGGAATTTACCATTCCAGAAAGTTCCATTGCTAATCCCATCTGTGGGCAGGGGCCACATGAGCTCTCTGGAGCCAGAAGAGGCTTGCAGAAGCTGGGGAGGTTGCTTGCCAGGCCGATGTGTGTGTGTGGACTCGGACGGCGTGAACCACAGGTTCATCTCCAGGGATGTATTCTGACAGCATGGAGACAACTGGAAATATGGAAGCCTGCCAACGTGCTCCTGGCATCCAGCCCCTGGTCAGGGCTTGGCTCCCATGGATGCACAGCTACTAGAAAATGAGAACCATCCTGGCCTCGGAGCACTTCCTGGGTTAGGATTCCCGTGGTGCCTCCCCCAGGGACCACACCAGGAACCATGGAGAGAAAGGGATGCCCCTTAGGGCCCACCTGACCCTTGCCAATCAGGTTTACTTACTTAGACATTAGATCCCCTTGAGAAAGTGTTAGCTCATAAAGAACAGGAGTTGCATCTGGGGTCCGAGATGACACAGACAGTCAAGGGCAGCCCTGATTGTGGGCGCACTGGCAAACCTCTCCCTGAAGGACAACAGCAGGCATTACTGCCAACGAGCCTGCTGTGGAGGGCCCGGCACACATAAGATGAACGGCTCCCACCCCGGCCCATGAAGTGGCTCTGTGGCTCCTCTCCCCACAGGCAAGTGAGGGCAAGGAAATGGAATGGGGTGTTCTAACCCAAGGCCATGGCAGCCCTGAGGAATGCTTGAGGTTGCTACCATGGTTCTTTGGGGCCTGTTCAGGACAGGGAGCAGTGCAGTCCAAGTCCCTTCCCACCTGTCACAAAACCCACCTGCCACGGGAGCATCCCAAAGGGATGTGTAGGGTGACGGGTGGCGAGTGGGCCAGCAAAGCTTCACAAGCTGTGGCCTTGGCTGGCTCAGTTCCATCACTTGATGGGGAACCGGGAGGGAGCCATCACCACAGACACCCAGTGGAACCCAGAAGGGCTTGGGAGGCCCCTGTGAGTGTGTCACCCTGAAAACCACCAGGACGAGCTAAGGGGCAGGAGTTCACCCAAGAGAATCCAGTGCAAGCCCGTCTTCCTCTGCCCCTGCTCCCCGCCCCCAACACACACACCTTCTGGGTCCTCCCTATCCTGCTCCTGTCTCCCATTCACCCCACTTCTCCCGGGCACTGGAGATCTCCTGGGACCTTAGCACTCTCCCCTTAGAGGAGCGTCCCCCGCTCAATATGCTGCAGCACAGGTGCTATGCTGTGCCACACAGACAATCTCACGTCACGCTCCAGAAAGCCCAGCGACCCAGACACTGCCATTACTCCCACTTGATGGACGACGAGTAGCCTGTCCGAAAAGTAGCCCATCTAGGATTACAGGCAGCGTGTGGCAGACTCAGGAAATCCTGAGTTAATAACACCATGCCAGGACAGGCGCCGTGGCTCATGTGGTTAATTCTCCACCTGCAGCGCCGGCATCCCATATGGGCACCGGGTTCTAGTCCCGGTTGCTCCTCTTCCAGTCCAGCTCTCTGCTCTGGCCCAGGAGGGCAGTGGAGGATGGCCCAGGTGCTTGGGCCCCTGCACCCGCATGGGAGACCAGGGGGAAGCACCTGGCTCCTGGCTTCAGATCGGCACAGCGTGCCGGCTGTAGCAGCCATTAGGGGGGTGAACCAATGGAAGGAAGACCTTTCTCTTTGTCTTTCTCTCTCACTGTCTATAACTCTACTTGTCAAAAAAAAAAAAAAAAAAAAAAAAAAAAAAAAAAAACCAACCACCATTCCCTCTGCCCTTTGTACCCTTAGCCTCTGTCTTCAGTACAACTCCCAGGAACACCGAGGGACTAACTCTGAGAATTTAGGAGGTGGGCAATGCCTACTCCTGTGCCTTCGTCCAGAGGAATTCTGCACAGGTCACCAACACAAAGGTGTGTTCTGAGCCTGAAGCCCGCTGTACCCACCCCAAGTGTTGGCCAGACACAGCGCCAGGCCCTGTGAAGGAGCTGCCTTGATGCCAGGGATGGATAATCAAGTACAGTCGTATCTGGGGGGAAACTTGTCTCCCAGGACAGTGGACAGCCAGGCCACCAGCCCAGGTGCCCAACTAGGCCAGCAAGAGCCAGCCAGCTGCCTGCAAGAACCCAGGGACGGATGGCATCTCGTGGCACAAACGTGGGACCAACCTCTCCTGGCCTCTCGTGGCCTTCCCATATGGCCATGATTCCGCACACACTGGTGTGGCTCCGTTTCACTCCATCAGTCTTCTGTGTGGGCACCTGAGACAGCAGGCATTGGAGGGGGTGGAAGAAGCCCCATCCCCCCACAGCCACACACATAGACTCACACCCTATTCAGGGTTCAGAGTCTGCAGAACAGATAGGCTGTGCTTTGGGAAGAACCCGGGACAGATCCTTAGGAGCTGCGTTCAAGCCCTAGCAGGCCAAGCTGTATGACCTCAAGCCTATGTCTCCCAGTTGTAGAAGGAGAGGGGTGCCGGCGCCGCGGCTCACTAGGCTAATCCTCCGCCTAGCGGCGCCAGCACACCAGGTTCTAGCCCCGGTCAGGTCACCGGATTCTGTCCTGGTTGCCCCTCTTCCAGGCCAGCTATCTGCTGTGGCCAGGGAGTGCAGTGGAGGATGGCCCAAGTGCTTGGGCCCCTGCACCCCATGGGAGACCAGGAGAAGCACCTGGCTCCTGGCTTCGGATCAGCGCGGTGTGCCGGCCGCAGCGCACCAGCCACGGCGGCCATTGGAGGGTGAACCAACGGCAAAAGGAAGACCTTTCTCTCTGTCTCTCTCTCTCACTGTCCACTCTGCCTGTCAAAAAAAAAAAAAAAAAACTTAAAAAAAAAAAGGAGAGGGGTTAGACTACATCCGCAGGGTCAAGGGTCGAGCTGTGCCCTGAGGACTCCAGGGATTCCCAGATGAGTCTACGTGTCTGGGGGTGCAAAGCTGACCAGGTTGCTCCAATGCTCACAGCCCACCTGGACTGTGCCTAGAGGTAACAGTGTGTGAGGCCTGAAATCAGCTGCCCACAAGGGTGGGTGGAGCAACAGGGGGCGGGGAGCAGAGGGAGGAAGCATATTCCACCAAGCAGCTCCATTTTTTCTGTGTGACCTACGGTTTTGAGAAGGGTCTGGAAGCTTTGGTTGCTACTGGGCTGGATGCTCTCTGGGTCCTACCCAGCAGGAGGCCTCTGCTTGGCTTATCCTGTCCCCCTCACATCCCCGAACCCCCACCTGCCATGGAGCAGGGGAGCCTCCACAAGCCTGGGGCTGAGCTGCCTGATTTCACAGTCCCGAGACAATTCCAAGACTCTGAATAGCATCACGGTAAAATTAGAAGAGACCTCAGAGGCCGGCGCCGCGGCTCACTAGGCTAATCCTCCGCCCTGCCTGCTCTGATCCCTCTGGGCCATCCTGCCCTGAACTGAATGGGTGGGACATGCAGATGGGGAGACACTCCAAGAACCTCCTTGCCCTGCCCACCAGCAGTCGTCCCCCAGGGGCTTCCTGGTCCCCAGCAGTGGGGATTGGCCAGAAGACTTTGAAACCCCCCACAAAGGCCTAGGGCTCTGCTCTGTGTCTCCATGCTCCGACACACAGTTTCCAGTAGCATGCTGCCTGCAGATGTCACCTTGCCTGTGGAAATTGAAAAAGCAAATGCAATGGAAACGGTATCCAATCGTGACTGCAGAGGGAGTTTAACAGGCAGAAGGCAATTACTCAGCTTGGAATGTGTCCAAGACTTTGGGGCTCCCAGGGACACCACTTGATCTCAGTCACCAAGGTGCAAAATGGCACCGGAGACAGCCCAGCTTCCCAAGCTCCAGGCAGAGGGGGTTTAGGAAGCGGTGTGTGACCACGTGTCTCTCCCCGCTGGGTGCGCTGGGTCTGCCTGAGGTCTCTCCATCAGCCGCACCTATGCCACGGGTTCCCTGGAGCAAGGTGATCTCAGCCATTGGATTCCTGGCCAGAGACCGGCCGCAGCCAGGGGCTTGTCACAGAGGTGCTCATCTCCGGAAGCCCCAAAGCAGGGTGCAAGGGACCCAGAAATGCCTTGGTGGGAGAGCTTCAGGATCATTTTGGTCCTGGGTCCTTCATGTACTTGACTTTGAGGAAGGGATTCAGGGCACCATGGAGACAACTGAGGATCCAATTCTGGCTCAGCCGCTCCTTGGCTACAGCTGACGGAAGTGAGCATCAGACCTCAGGGTGGGCAGAGTTTCCCACCACATCCGCTGCTCTGCTCTGTTTCATTTTATGAGCGGTGTCTGGCCGGCCTCACCTGCCAAGAGAACGTGTTTCATAAGCTACAGTCCTTGCGTGTGTGGGTCCTGCCGGAGGGCAGCGGGGACAACCCGAGCACCGCTCCCTGAATCACCTGCTGGACTGCGGTGGTAGGAGGAGCTCTGAAGGAAGCATCGTGGGAGCCCTGAGGAGGGAATGGCTGCTTCTGCAGCAGGGACCTCAGAGGTCTCAGGTGGTGACGTGGGAGCCAGGAGTAGTGAGCACATCGTTAAGAACCTTCCCAGCTGGGCTGAGGACCTCTCTCAGTTCCCCGAGGGCAGAGGAGCTTGCCTGCGGGTAAGGGTCAGGCCGGGCCATATGGCCGGCAGCACAGGACCCTCCGAGGGGTGGGAGTCCAGGGCCGGCGGAGCCTCAGCTGCACCCCGCCCTCTCCCTCACTACAGCCTGGCCCCAGCTCTCGTTGGTCAATCTTTCCCTTCAAACACTGCCTTCCCAACCTCAGCGCAGCCACATGATCACGCCCCCCCCCCCGCCCCCCACCACGCACCATGCACTTTCTGAAACACACACAAGAATAGAGAGGAGAATTTAATGAACCTCTCTCACCTAAACACAATTTTCAACTCGTGGCCAGTTTCGTTTTCATTCAGACGTCACGTCATTTCACTCATAAGCATCCCCTAATGCATCTCAACAAGCTCAGTGTTTTGTAACACAAATGCACCACACCGTGATCGTTCCTTTAAAAGATGGTGTCAATTTATCTCATTTTTGGAAGATTTATTTTATTTGAAAGGCAGAGTTACAGAGAGAGGGAACGATAGAGAGATCTTCCATCCATCAGTTCACTCCCCAGTTGGGTGACATGGCCAGGGCTTGGCTATACCGAAGCCAGAAGCCAGGAACTCCATCCGGGTCTCCCATGAAGGTGCAGGGGCCAAAGCACTTGGACCATCCTTTGCTGCTTTCCCAGGCACATTTGCAAGGAGCTGGATGGGAAGTGGAGCAGCCAGGACTTGAACCGGCGCCCACATGGGATGATAGCATTGCAGGCGATGACTTAACCTGTTATGCCACAATGCCAGCCCCAATAATGTCAATTTCTGAATATGACCCAATATCCACTCAATAATCCTGACTGCATCCCTAGGGTGTCATTGACTATGTTCCTCTGCTATTAAATTCCCCATAAATTGATGCCCAGATCCAGAGGCTGCATCTGATTCAGGTGTGAGGATTCCGGGGTGGGGGGGATATACAGGTGCTGGGGTTCCTTCCTCTGGGAAGCACAGTCTCGGGGCGGCTCTTGCAGGGATGTTAGCAGGCGCCAGGGATCACAGCTCAGCGCTGCGCGCTCGTTAGAGGCTGCCAGATAGTGTGATTCGTTCCTCATCTAGTAGCCGGGCTGTTTCTTCAAAAGAGAAACTGCAGATGGGAAAAGCAGACTGAATGTCCAATTCCTCCTCTTCCTTACATCAGTTTCCCAAGGGGTGAATTGTTTCCCCGACTTCCTCCCAAGGTGGGTATTATTTTTAGCACCATCATCCAGATTTGGATTTCAACAAACGCAATGCATTTTATTCTACTGCCTTCAATCCCTCGCAGCCACTGCCCTGATGGCTGTCTGGCCTCGCCCTAGGCCAGGAGGAAGTGTCTTGACTCCCGTGTCCCTTCCAATAAGTCTCCTTGCTCTCTGCTGTGACAAGATGTTCCAGGCTCCTCCGGGACACTCATCTCACTCTTGTTTATTTCAACAGCAGTTCCCTTGACCCCAGCCTCCAATCTGTCTGCGTCCTCACTGCAGCTCGACTAATCTTTCCTTAAATTAATTTTAACTCTGTTCCTCTTCTTGGGAGGCAGGAGGATTCAGAGGAGCAAGCTGGAGCTTCGGAACTAGGGAGAGCTGGGTTCAAAGAGTGCATTGATTGCAAGTTAGGTGGCCCTGGGCTGGTCATATCACCCCTCTGAGCCTCGGTTATTTCATTTGTAAAAATAGGACTGATCAGATTTTTATCTTACAGGATGGTGGAAAGATGAAATAGATATAAAACATCTTGCTTAGAGTCTGAATCTAAATTCTGCACTGTTCTCCCCATGCACCTGCCATCCTAGCTCAGCCAGAGTTACTCCCTCACCCACCTCCCCATATGCTGCCCTCTTAATGGTAAAAGCCCCATGTTTCCTCTATTGATTCCAATCCTAGCTCAATGTCAAGACCAAGATCAAGTCCTCTCCTTTGTCAACCTCTTCTCCCCGAGGCATGCGTGCTCTGTGGCAGTGATAGCATATCTCAGGCCCTGCTCTTCCTGAAGCTGGGCTAGTCGGCACAGATTCCTGGGCATCCACCTATGAGTGTGACCATGAGTGGGGCAGAGCCAACTTCAGGTGTGTCTGTGTGTGTGTATGTGCACGTAGGTGTGCATCCCTGTGTACACTCATGTACATGTATCGATGTGCACATACAGCACACATGTGTGTATCTGTGCACCGAGTGTGCCTGCATATGAACCTGTCTGCATGTGTGCACATGTGTGTGTGCACATATGGTCAGCACACTACAGGAAGCCAGTTCCCCTGTCCTGAGTCAGAATCACTCAGTTCCTGAGCCTCTGCCCGTCCCTGAGATTTCAGCCAGGATGTGGGAGGACACCTGGACCCCGTTCTTTATGGAGATCCCATGATGGTCCTCTTGGGGGGTCTCAGTTTTCTAACCAGATGTGACCCCCATCTGGAACAAAGTCGTAAGTGACTAGAGAAAGTGTCCCCACCCAGATGTGGCAGCCAGATCCAAGTCCAAAGATGAACTCAATGCAGAACTTTTCCAGGGACGAACAGCCCCGCAGGCAGCATTGAAAACAAGTACTCAGGCTGGCCTCTGCTCACCGAGCCCGGAGCACCCTGCTGGTGACTTCATAACCCACCCGAGGCACCTAGGACCCTCCCGGGGCCCCAGGCTCCCACAGTTCCCAATCCCTGCCGTGTGCAAAGACAGGCAGGTCCAACCCAAAGCCCAACTTCAGGCTCTTTGGCCTTCTGGGGCAGTGATGAAATTGGGCTTCTGAGTAGATGACCTGTATTTTGGAAGAAAACAAACTCTGAGCGAACTTTCTCGATCTTTGGGATTCAAAAGAAAGGCATGTGGTCCCCCACCCAGACAAAGGGTGTGGGCAAAGCAGACTTAAACACTCAGCAAGACCAAGAGCAGGAATTCAAGTCCAAGCAGCCCATCAACCTCACCCCTGCAGGGTTGGAGGGGTGGGGTGGGAATGGAGGAGTCAGCAGCGCCTCTCTCTAAGACGGGAAGACCCCAGAGCTCTGGTAAGGGCTGCTGAGGGCAGGGCTGGCTGCATTTTCAGCTGTCACCCACCCTCTGCTCTCCCAGATCAGCAGGGAGGGGTCCTGGGCTGATGTGCTCCGGGGATGGAGGGTGCATCCCAGGGCTCTGGCAGCTCGAGACACGAGGCAAGACCAAGAGCAGGCTGCAAGGTAGCCTGTGGCTGCAGCAGCAGTGAGCCCATCCCCCCACCACTCCCAATTATGTTGGAGGAGCAGGTCCTTGGAAGAGGTGGGCATGAGGCATGTTTTCTACAAGTGACAGTAAATGGGTGCTCTGTGGACTGCTAACAGAACAACATCCCTGTGTCCCCAAGTGGGTGGGGCATTGGGGCCATCCCAGGGCCAATTGGGTTTGCAGGTATTTGCTGCTTAAAGGAACTGGCTGGAAAGTGGGGGGTGGGGTGGAGGCTGCTTTGCACCTGCTCACGTGTGGTTCAGCGCTGACTCCAATCACTGATGCACCACCCACCATCACATCCCTTTGCATCCTCCTCGGGCAGGCATGGGAACAAACCGTCTGGAGCTGTGAAGGAGTTAGTCCCTGCATCCCAGAGACCTGAGCCCAGCCCTGCAGGCCTGAAGCTCCATTCCCCCACTGGTACTGGGGAGATGGAACCCTCCCTGCAGCCACCAGGGAACAGGTCTGATGAGGATGGATCTGTGCTGGTGCCTGGAAGACACATGCAAACCTCATGCTATTCCTAACATACAAAGGGCCTGTGCTTTTGTGCTCAAGAGCAAGTCACACGCGTGGGGGGCCTCTCCTCCCACGGATGCTCAGCCTGCAGGAGCTTCTCAGCCACCCTGCTGGGAAGCTCTGTCTGCAGAGTTCTTGGAGCTTTTCCCTCCACCGACAGCGTGGAAATGCACACTCAGAATGGTCAGTGCAGGGCACTTCCTCCATGGCCCCAGGAAACTCTCTAGGGTCAGCTTGTATTGAACTTGAATGACATGCCAATGAGCCATAGGCCCAGCAGCAGGCTGTCCTTGGCCGTGGGGTTGGAGGTCATTGCATACTTATCACATGTGAACCAGGGCAGGCCACCCCGACCCCTGAACACAGAGCTGCCGCTGATGTCACGCGAGTGAGATTCCCGGGTGCGACCTTGAGTGTTGTTGACTCCCAGAGGCACAGGTGCATCTCTGTAGGTCTTGTGACCCGGGCACCTCGCTTGCCTCACCCTAGACCAAGCACTGGTCAGAAATAATCCTTTCTGGGATAATTTGTAGGTCCTGGAAGTGTTTGCTAAGATCCCACCTTCCATTCTTCTGCTACAAAGTGGATCAAGTTTGTGGTTTTTGTTGGGGTGTGAGTGGGGAGTCAGATGCACCCCCACATGCCCTCAAGATGCCCTGGCATCGAGCAGCTTTCTCCTCCTCTATGTCCACTCCTTATAATCTGCAGCCTTGATGCTCCAGGTCTTTAAAGCTCTGGCCCAGGGGTTAGTTCAGGAGGCTCCCCCCGAGTACCCCCTGTCTCCTAAGGCATTTTATTTTCTTAGGAGCAATCCTGCCTTGTCCCAGGCCTACTGGCTCAGGTGCTGGGAATGCACCTGGAGCAAAGCAGAAAGTGGCCATATACAGTCCTTCATGGGGCCTTAATGTCTTCCAGTGCTAAAGAGTAGGTTTTAATGACTGAGCAAATGCATTATCTATGACAACAATTTCTTCAACCGAAAAAAGATCTCCATATTTTTCTTCCAACTTTAAAGCAGTTGAAGATCGAAATACTTCTGAGAGCCACTCCGGGGATCACAGCTCCCATGCACCTGCTGGCCGACGTCACCACACCCTAGCGGATGGGGGCCCCTCACGGTGGCGCTGCCAGTCTGGCTACAGTGATGTAGAGGTGGCAGCCCTAGCTGCACAGAAGCATGTCCTAGGGAACTTTTAGAAAACCTGCATCCCGAGCGGCCCTCAAACCACGATGCCACAACCTCAGGGAATGAGGGCAAGACTTCTGTGTGTTTTCCAAGCTCCCAGTTCATTCAAGTGTGTGGGCAAGGTTAGAAATCAATGATTCTCATTCCCAGCAGCCCAACAAAATAACCAGAGGAGTTAAAAAAAAAAAACACACACAAAACAAAAAGCCCAGGAAGGAGGGAAATGTGCATCAACGTATTCAAATCCCCAGGCAGCCCTGAGACCTGTGTCTTTCTCAGTATCTGCTGCACCTGTCTCTGTGTTACAGAAGGGGGCAGAGAGCAGTGTAGTGGGAGGGAGTGAGAGGAGAGCTGGTGATTAGGACGACTACACCCTCAGGATTCCAAGACAGGCTCGAAAGGAGCAGCGCTTCCCGAGTCCTCTCCCACCAGGTCCATCCATCTGGCCATGGGAGAGCAGGAAATGGCACCGTGTAGGTGGTTCACTGTGCTGGTTCACTCCCCAAATGGCCACAACAGCCAGGGCTGAGCCAGGCCAAAGCCAGAAGCCTGAACTCTACTCAGGTCTCCCACATGGGTAGCAGGGGCCCAAGCACTTGCGCCATCTTCTGCTTTCCCAGGCTCATTAGCAGGGAGCTGGATCAGAAGTGGAGCAGCTGGGACTTGAACTGGAACTCCGATATGGGATGACAGTGTTGCAAGTGGCAGTTCATCCAGCTGCACCACAATGTAGACCCCAGAAGTCGAAATGTTTGCACCCCACAACCCCGCCCCCCATCTTTCAATTCCATTTTCCAAGAACAACTTGAAGTTTCTTTGAATTGTGAGCATTAAATCACCACTCTAAGTTCTAAATTAAATGTCACCCACCGGACCACAAACATGCCCGCCAGGACTTGCACCCCTTGAGAGCAGGAACCTCGTCTCTTTTTTCTTCATTGTGAAAATACACGTAACATAAAATTTGCCACATTAACCATATTAGAACATATGGCTTGGTGGTCGCACAACCATCTCCAGCATCCACTTCCACAGCTTCTTCCTCACAAACTCTTCATGCATTCAATGCTGAACTCTCCAATCTATCTCCTCCCAGCTCCTTGTAACACCACTGCATTTCCTGTCTCTGTGAATTCGACTATTATAAGGACCTCTGATAGGTGGAATCACACAGTATTTGTCCTTTTGTGATGGGCTTGCTGTAGCCTGTATTAGAGTTTCCTTTTTTTTTTTTAAGATTTATTTATTTATTTGAAAGAGTTACACAGAGAGAGAAGGAGAGGCAGAGAGAGAGAGAGAGAGGTCTTCCATCCGATGGTTCACTCCCCAATTGGCCACAATATCTGGAGCTGCACCGATCTGAAGCCAGGAGCCAGGAGCTTCCTCCGAGTCTTCCCATGCAAGTGCAAGGGCCCAAGCACTTGGGCCATCTTCTACCGCGTTCCCAGGCTGTAGCAGAGAGCTGGATCAGAAGTGGAGCAGCTGGGTCTTGAACTGGTGCCCATATGGGATGTGGCACTGCAGTCTTCAGCTTTACCCACTATGCCACAGCGCCTGTCCCCCTCCCCCCCTTTAAGGCTGAATGATATGCCAGACAGTGTTGATCTAGCCCACCTCTCTTCTCTGCCCAGTGCTGTGAGGCATCACCCAGGGCAGTGCTGGCACCCAGCAGTCGTCGGGACAGGTGCTGAAAGGGTGCACATGAAACAGTCACCCTGAAGTGCTTCGCTCAGAAGCTTCACAGAAGGTTCGGGAGCCGCCCTGGGCAGCCATCCTCATTCCAAACCTACGAGTGTCAGGGTGACCCACCACCCACAGACGGCAGGTCTCAGTCCTGCCCGGAAGCAGCTGCGTTTTGTCCCAGCCGCCCCCTGTGCCCGGAGCACTGAGCTGGGTGGGAGAAGTCACGAGGTCAAATGCAATGTCACTGTTGCCTTTGAAGCTTGTATCTTGGAAGTTCCAGCAGCTTCAGCCTGGGGAGCCACATCCTGCAGCCAGGCTGGTCCCTCCCATCCTGGGCACCCTGGATCTTTCCAGAGGAGCCAGCCCTTCCAAGAAGGCCAAGTGCGGTGTGGAGCAGGCCATGGGCACTGCATGAGTGACAGCCAGGGGGAGGGGGAGGAGGCGGCCAGCAAACAGCGACGACCCCCATGACTCCCCACTCCCCCTGTGCCCTCTTTTGTATGCCTGCAGTAAAGCCCGGGGTTTTACATGGGGCATCTGTCGGGACAGGGAGAGAGAAGCTGTTTCTGATGCTTCTTTGATCAGATTCCAGGAGAGGAAGCTGCTGCATCCTGGAGGGGGCTAGCCAGCCCCCTGCCTTTGAGGCTACAGTGTACGCATGCGTGGCCAGGGTCCCCCCCCCCCCCCCCCCCCCCGTGGAGCTAGTTCCTGAAGACCTCCGCCCCGGCATGGAGAGAGTTAAGGCGGCTGGCAAGACGCTATTTGTCCTTCCACAGAAATCTCTGGAACCTCCCATGCGCCCACCCCCCACTCGTACCCCCCACTCCCCCACCCCTGCCACAGCCTTGTGGCCCCGAGTTTCATGTGAGGCACGGGAGGGCGGGGTGAGGTGGTGGCTGCTCCATCTTCCGCTGTTGGATTTGGATGGCTCCACACTGCAGCCTTTTCGACATCAAGCAATAACTGTCAGAAGAAGGGGTCAGGGCTCAGCGGCTGAGGGAGCACGGAGCGCCCCCCGCGCAGGGAAGCAGGGCCTGCCCATCAGCAGGTCAGGGAACCGTCCCCGGCTGACATTTGCGCAGCGGCTGTCTCTTCCAGAAACTCAACCTGGGGGACACCCCTGTGCGTCACCTTGATGGGGGGAGGGGGTGGTGCCCAGCCCTCCTGCGGAGCGCCGCTTGGCACGTGGCTTTAAATGCCAGACTAATAACCGCAATGACAATAAAAGGCACACCGCGGTAATTTTTGTCTGAATACAAAAGGAACAATCAGAGAGTTTGCAGATGACAGCAAAGCGCACAGACAGAACCAGTCGCCCACAAGTCCTGCCTGAGTTGGGGCACAGGTGTGCAGGGGCCATGTCACATAACACTGCACATGTCACCTATGGGCTTCTGGGCCGGCGCTGTGGCTCACGTGGTTAATCCTCTGCCTGTAGTGCCAGCATCCCAGATGGGCGCCGGGTTCTAGTCCCGGTTGCCCCTCTTCCAGTCCAGCTCTCTGCTGTGGCCCAGGAAGGCAGTGGAGGATGGCCCAAGTGCTTGGGCCCTGCACCCGCATGGGAGACCAGGAAGAAGCACCTGGCTCCTGGCTTCCGATAGGCGCAACGCGCGGGCCATAGCATCCATCTGGGGAGCGAACCTACGGAAGGAAGACCTTACTCTCTGTCTCTCTCACTAACTCTGCCTGTCAAATAAAATTTAAAAAAAAAAAAAAAAAACCATATGGGCTGCTCATGAGAAAACCCTTCCACGACACAACTCAGCCACTACTAGGGAAAAAGATGCTGCGAGATCAAGGGCCTGTTCATAGTTCGTTTTTAGGTATCTTCTGTCTCTTTTTTTTTTCTTTTGACAGGCAGAGTTAGAAAGTGAGGGAGACAGATAGAGAGGTCTTCTTTCCATTGGTTCATCCCCCAAATGGTCGCTACGGCCGGCGCGCTGCGCCATTCCAAAGCCAGAAGCCATGTGTCTACGACATTTTCTTTCTCCATTCATTTGTCGTGGACATCTGGGTGACTCCAGATCATGCAAATATAGACAGCCCTTCAGAGAATCCAATTGCAATGCTTTTGGATATACACCCAGAGGTGAGATTGCTGGATCATATTGTAGCTCTACTGTTCACTTTTTGAGTAGCCTCCATTCTGTTTCTCATAGTGGTTACACTACCTTACATTCTCGCTAAAGTGCACAAGGGTTTCAATTTCTCCTACAGCCTCGTGTTGTACGTATACTTTATAATAGCCATATAATAGTTTATATAGCCATATAATAGTTCTGGAAGCCCCACCAGAGCAATAGGCAAAAGAAGAAATAAAAAGATCCAAATTATAATGGAAGAAATAAAACTGTCCACTTGCAAGAAACATCACACACACACACACACACACACACATCCTTGATAACTACATCAAAAACATGTTAGAACTAATTTAAAAATTCAAGAAAATCCTAGGATACAAAAATCAACATCCCAGTTGTATCTCTGCATACTAACAATGAATTGTCCAAAAACAAAATCAAGAACCAAGCCCAGGGGCAGGTGATGTGGTACAGTGAATTGGGCCACTGGCTGTGACGCCGGGATCCCATGTGAGCACCAGTCAAGGTCTAGGTGTTCTACTTCTAATCCAGCATTCCTGCTAATGCACCTGGGATGGCAGCAGAACATAATCCAAGTCGTTGGGCCCCTGCCACCCATGTGGGAGACCTGGGTGGGGTTCCTAGCTCCCAGCTTCAGACCGGCCCACAGCTGGTTTTGTGGTCACTTGGGGAATGAATCAGCAGATGGGAGATCTCTCTCTCTCTCTGTTTCTTTCTCTCTCCCTCTCTGTTGCTCTGCATTCAAATAAATAAGTAAACAAATAAATAAATCTTTAAAAAGAGAACAACCTCACTCACAATAGCATCAAGAATAAAATATTTAAGACAATATTGCTGAAAGGTCCATAACTACCCAAAGCTATCTAAAAATTCAATACAATACCCACCAGAACCCCAATTTCAATTTTAAAATGTCAATAGGAGGGGCTGGCACTGTGGTACAGTGGGTTAATGCCCTGTCCTGAAGCGCCAGCATCCTAATTGGGTGCCAGTTCTAGTCCCAGCTGCTCCTCTTCCAATCCAGCTCTCTGCTATGGCCTGGGAAAGCAGTAGAAGATGGCCCAGGTCCTTGGGCCTCTGCACCTGCGTGGGAGACCTGGAAGAAGCTCCTGGCTCCTGGCTTTGGATTGGCACAGCTCTGGCTATTGCAGCCAATTGAGGAGTGAACCAGTGGATGGAAGACACCTCTCTCTCTCTCTCTCTCTCTCTCTCTCTCTCTCTCTCTGCCTCTCCTTCTCTAGGTAACTCAGAGTTTCAAATAAATAAATAAACCTTTAAAAACAAATCAGGCTTAACACACTCTCTTCTGTGACTGGCTCAGTCTGGGGCCAATCAGGAGACAGGAACCACACAATAATCTGAACAAGGGAAGATGAAGTATATGACACGACTAAGCAGGGGTAGGAGAACAACTTGAAGACAGAGAGAGAATGCCGCTGGGTACCCTAGGGACGAGGGAGGGTTGCTGAGGAAGGGGAGCCTTGGGGGAGTGTGGCTATAGATCCCTGGATGGTTGGCCATCCCCTGGGTTGCCTCTGCCAGCATTGGTCTGTGCCACTGGGCAGCTACAAAAGCCCCACAGGACACAGGTGAGCAAGGGTGAGAATACAGAGGCATCAGCCCCTGCTGCTGCTGTGAGGCCTGGAGCACGGATTGGGGGACCGTTGGGGCGGTGGTGAACCGGGGGCCCAGGACTCCCAAACTGCCCATGTGCTAGGACGGGGTACCACTGGATACTGGGTGCCCTCCCATGCATGTAGCACAGACCAGCAAGGCAATACTGGCTATAAAAGCAAAACGGAATGGAAGACCACCTTCCCCTGCAGTGTTCCTCTCACGCCCCCTGTTGACCAAGCTTAGCATTGAACTCACTGGAAGGGAGATGCTGAAGGAGACCAACCTGTTCGTTTGTCACTGTGCAACACTGAGGGGTGGATTTGGAGCTCATAGGAAATTTGCACGTGGTTAAAAAAAAAAAGTGTTTGTCTGTAAGATAGCATTGCACGAAGTTATTAAAGAGCATGCTTTGGTAGTCGATTTAATTGGCATTTTCCTGGTGCTTAGTGATGTTGAATACCTTTTCATACTCCTGTATTTTGTCTTTGGAGAAATGTCTATGCAAGTCCATTGCCAATTTTTATAGATTTTTTTTTAAATATTGACTTATTTATTTGAAAAAAGAGAGAGAGAGAGAGATCGATCATCCATTCACTGGTTCACTCCTCAGATGGCCGCAATGGTCAGGTCTGGGCCAGGCCAAAGCCAGGAGTCAGGAGCTTCACCTGGGTCTCCCACATGGGTGGCAGGGGCACAAACACTTGGGTCATCCTCTGCTGCTCACTCAGGCCATTAGCAGGGAGCTGGATCGGAAGTGGAGTGGCTGGGCATAAACTCATGGCCATATAGGATGTGGCTTTGCTTGCTATGCCACAGTGCACAACACCAACCCCTCTTTGCCCACTTTTTAAATCAAAATTTTTTTCTTACTGAATCATAGTAGCTCCTTGATTGTTAACCCTATATAGCAGATGAATGGTTGAAAACATTTTCTCCCATTCCAAAGGTTGCCTTTTGACTCCTCTGCCTGCTTCCAATGCTGTGCAGAAGCTTGTAAGTTTGATTGAGTTCCCTTGTCTGTTTTGGCTTTTGTCATCTGCGATTTTGTTGTCATATCCACAATTCTTGTCAAGACCAACATCCAGAGGTGTCTCCCTTATGTTTTCGTTTAGAGGTTTTATAGTTGTGGATCTTGTGCTTAAATTTTTAATCCATTTTGAACTGACTTTTGTGTATGGCATGCGATAGGGGTCCAAGTTCATTCATTTGCATGTGAGTGTTGAGAATACTGCGCCACAGCGCAGCCCAAGCCTGATCTTCGAAGGGTTTTAGTGTGTAGTTGGGCTGGAGGAAAGGATGGAGTGTGCACTCCGTGCTCAGTGGCAAAGACTTACTGAGGAGCTCCACCACGGCCGCAGTCAGGCAATCACCTTTTTTTTTTTTTTTTTTTTTTGACAGGCAGAGTGGACAGTGAGAGAGAGAGAGAGACAGAGAGAAAGGTCTTCCATTTTCCGTTGGTTCACCCTGCAATGGCCGCTGCGGTCGACGCACTGCGCTGATGCAAAGCCAGGAGCCAGGTGCTTCTCCTGGTCTCCCATGTGGGTGCAGGGCCAAGCACTTGGGCCATCCTCCTCTGTGCTCCCAGGCCACAGCAGAGAGCTGGCCTGGAAGAGGAGCAACCAGGACAGAATCTGGCACCCTGACCGGGACTAGAACCCAGGGTTCTAGAACCCAGGATTAGCCTAGTGAGCCGCGGCACCGGCCAACAATCATCTTAATATCATCACCATCATCTTTAATAAACACCTGTTATGAGAACTAACCCACTTAACCATCACAGCAGCCCACAGCCAGGCACTGTTGCCGCCCCCATTTGACAGATGAGCACCTGATACCCAGAGAGGGCAAGTGCACAAGGTCCCACAGTAGGAAAGGGGCGGTGCCTTACCAAACTCACACCGGCCCTGCCTCACCAAAGCCGGACAGGCGTTCCATTATTCCTCCCAGTTTCCATATATGGAAATTGCCAATGCTTTTTCTTCGTCAGTGCCACTGGGCAGCTACAAAAGCCCCACAGGACACAGGTGAGCAAGGGTGAGAATACAGAGGCATCAGCCCCTTCTGCTGCTGTGAGGCCTGGAGCACGGATTGGGGGACCGTTGGGGCGGTGGTGAACCGGGGGCCCAGGACTCCCAAACTGCCCATGTGCTAGGACGGGGTACCACTGGATACTGGGTGCCCTCCCATGCATGTAGCACTGACTAGCAAGACAATACTGGCTATAAAAGCAAAACGGAATGGAAGACCACCTCCCCCTGCAGTGTTCCTCTCATGCCCCCTGTTGACCAAGCTTAGCACTGAACTCACTGGAAGGGAGATGAAGGAGACCAACCTGTTCGTTTGTCACTGTGCAACAGGTGTGGAGAAAAAAAAGGGAGGATTCAGGGGGCCAATGCTGTGGCATAGTGGGTAAAGCCGCCACCTGCAGTGCCAGCATCCCATATGGGTGCCAGTTTGAGTCCCAGCTGTTCCACTTCCAATACAGCTCTCCACTGTGGCCTGGGAAAGCAGTAGAAGATGGCCCAAGTCCTTGGGCCCCTGCACCTGCGTGGGAGACCCAGAAGGAGCTCCTGGCTCCTGGCTTTGGATCAGCGCAGCTCCAACCATTGCGGCCAACTGGGGAGTGAACCAGCGGATGGAAGACTCTCTCTCTCTCTCTCTCTCTCTGCCTCTCCTTCTCTCTTTGAAACTTTGACTTTCAAACAAATAATAAAAATAAATCTTTTTACAAAAGAAAAGAAAAAAGAAAGGATTCAGAGAATGGAGAATGAAGGCCTCAGAGAATTTAGAAACAGGACTCGTGAGGAATGGTTGGAGCAGTTGAAAAAGTGTGGGGGCAAAATGTTCTAGAAAGTTCTGTGTGACACCTTTGTTGACTCTACCCAGAGAAAAGAGTTCTCTCTAAGGCACTGCAGAGACAGAGAGAGACGAGAAAGCCCACATGTGTGAAAGGCACAGATCCCCTCTCCCTAGTGGTTTCAGGTCATTCTACCCGCTTCAATACAGATAGTCAGATAAAAAAACTCTGTATAATTCAGTTTGCACATTTCTGGGTGATTGTTGGTGTTCAGCAATCAGTAAAAATAATGCCCTCACTCTGGATTTGGAAGATACTAATTACTGCCTCCCAGAGCAAGTCCATTGGTCTATGGCCAGGCCAACTACAGCAGAAAAGAGAACAACTGGAGAGAATGCGAGAGAAACAGCAGAGGGCCATGAAGCAGAACAGGAGTGTGGGAGCGCCCAGGGAGGTGACAGCAGACCCCTACCCTGAGAGTGCCTGAGAACACAAGGGCGCCACCCGAGGCACCCGTCCTCACACCCTGGCACCCGCTGAGCAGGAGGCAGAGGGACCTAGTAAAGCCCCACTCCCTCGCCAAGACACAGCTGAACTGAACAAGGAGGGCGGTTGTGGGGGCTGGAAGTTCAGGGTCAAGCTGTGGGTGGGGCTGGTTCCCTCTGAAGGCCATGGTGGGGTGGGGTGGAGGGAAAGTGGCTCATGCTATGCTGGTTGGCAACCTGGCACTCCCAGGTTTGGACACCTTGGCTCGCACAGTGCTCCCCGTGTGTCTCTGTGGCCACGGGTCTCCCATTACTTAATCGTTGTGTGAACAGAGGGGGTATGCTATGGGGATGCTTGGGACTGAAGTGTATTGGCCCCCCCATTCCTATGTTGAAACCCTAAGCCCCAGTGGTACTGCATTTAGTGTGAGGGCTTTTGGGGTCAACATAAGTGAGGGTACAAGCAGGGGTTGGGAATGGGGTTCCTCGTCTGTTGGAACCAGTGGTCTTACGAGAGGGAGACCACCTGAGAAGGCAGCCAGCCAACAGCCAGGAAGTGGCAGGTGCCTTGACCTTGACCTTTGCACCCTGCACAACTGTGACCTACAAACATCTGAAGTCGCCCAGCCTGTGGCATTTGGCAGTGGTGGTCTGTGCTGAGGCATAGAGCGAGAACCCATTTTAACAAGAAAGGGGTCCACTTGCTGGGTGCCCGTTGGAAGAATCTGGGGCCCAGGCCAAGGAGGTTGGGGGCATGGGTTGAAACTCCAGAGAGATCGGGGAAGGAGAAAGAATCTCAGGAGGACACATTGTACCCTGAAAAGGAGAGCCCCAGAACCCTCAATGTGGTAGGCACCTTCTCTGAGCTCCGTGGGCATTCATCATTGGCCATGAGAAACCCGTACAGCCCGACAGCCCGAGTCGCACCCAACCAGCACGCCACCTTCCCAGCAGCTGGAATCATACATCTGACCCAGGTGCAAGATGCTGCTCCTTCCAGGGTATGGGGGGCTACATGGGGGTGGGGGAAGGAGCATCTGCTTCCCCACCTTGTGGATTGTACACTGTGCCATGTGAACAGCCAAGCCTGCACTTCCGTGTGTATATTTATTTATACACGAAATGTATTTAGGACCGTGCTGATTCGAGTGTGCATAACTTGTCACATACCCAACACAATGTCTAAAGGGTCAAAGTAGACTTGGGCGGAAGCTCCAGTGCTTGTCCTACAGCATCCCAAGGAATCCCTGAGCTCCCTGGGAGGCGCAGCTCCCTCCCTGGAGACAGCGAGTGGCTCAGCTATACAGGTCCCACAGCAAACTCCAGGTTAATTGAGTTATTTGGCAGGCCCCGGGGGGTGTTGTCTCAGTGTCACAATCTTCAGGTCCTATGCTGCCTTTTAGGGGACTCTGTCCATGGGGACCTCTGAGCCCCAAACTTGGTGAGAAAGCACTTTAAGTGACAGTCCTGGGCAGAGGCTCTTATGATAGAAAACAGAGATTTTAATGCCTACCTCCTAAGGCTGTATGGAGGGTCGATGAAATAATGCATGTAACTCCCTACAGGTATTACCAGTGCAAAATGGATATTCCGGTACATGGTGGGTGGCCAGTTGTCACAATCGCACCAGGACCAGTGCAGTGAGGAGCCCTGTTTGGCATGGCCAAACCAAAGAAAGACCGCGGCTCTCATGACCACCCTCACGTCTGCTCTGACTTGAATTGTGAGCTGGGTGAAGGGATACCACGAACAGAAAGTCTCTAATTTTCCACACAAAGGAGATTTAAGGAACAGTCTCCAGGAGGAGGGAGGCTCTGACCCCATAGACAGGCTAGGTGTGGCACGGGCAGTGAACTGAGGCCCGGTCTCTGTTCCTCCCTTCTTCCTTGTAGTAGCAGAACTTCTCGAATGTTCTCTGTGCACACAACATCCCAGTAAGGAGTACACTTCCCAGCAACTCTGCGTTTAGATGTCACTATTTGGCTGAATTTTGGTCCATGGTCTGAGAGCAATAGTGATTTCTTCAAGCTGCAGGTGGTTTTCCTAAGAAAACTCTTGTTGTTGAACTTGAGAACCCATTTTTTTTTTTTCCCTTGTAAACTCAAATCTGTGAGCTTGGTACCAGGCTCATTCCTACTGGAAGCCATACGTATATTTTCTTGCAGAGTGCTTTTGAATGAATAAAATATTAGCATAATTGTGTAATAGTAGGAAAAAATAAACAAAAATTCCTTACCTCCCTTTTCTTCTTATTCTGCCTCACCGGGACTGGAACGTGGGTGTGACGGAATGAGGCCAGCTCAACCCTGCAGGCAGAAAAAACACCCTCAGGACAGCAAGGGGGACAGCGGGTGAGGCCGGGAGTCCCTGCGGACCCTACCTGACCTCCTGTGGACCATCCTACCCAGGGCCCACTGCACCGATGACAATGGACTCAGTATAGGGGGAGCGAGGCTGCGTACTTCTCTCTCACTGTAGGGGACACCAGACCGGGGACCTCATTCAGGCCTGATGTTTGGGGGGGTGGTGCAGCACCCAGAGACCCTGGTTGCTGGGAGGGATAAGGTAGGACAGGGAAGCATGTGTGAGGTTCAGTCTAAGGGCACAGGCTCCACAGAAGACTGAGACCCCTTCACAGGACTCCAACACACCTCCTTCCCACCACAGCACACCACGTGACCAAAGTTCCTTTGGCCAGCATATCACATCCATCTGCTATCCAAAAATAACAATAATAATAATAACAACAACATCTAAAAGGCAAACAAGCAGAAACCAATCATCCCCAACAAAACAAAACCACAGTTTGAAAAGACCAATCCGGCATCAGAACCAGACTCAGGTATGGCAGGAATGTTGGGGTGACCAGACCAGGAACTTAAAGACAGCTGTGGTTCAGATGCTGAGAGCTCTGGTGCATAAAGATGCTAGCATGGAAGAACAGGCGGGCAATGGGCAGTGGAAACAGAGACAGAGAAGTCTGAGAAAGGACACCCCCAGCCCCCCCACCACACAAAGTCATTCTCCAAAACAAAGGAGAAATAAAGACTTTATCAGACAAACAAAATTTGAGGGAATCTGTTGCCAATATACCTGCCTCGCCAAACAGGTTAGAAGAAGTTCTTAAGGGTGAGAGAGGATGATACGGGTCAGAAACTCAGATCTACACAAAAAAACGAGGCTCCTAAGACAAGCAGTGAGTGAGGGAGGGTAAAACACTTTGCTTTTCCTGATCTTTAACTGACCTAGTTGTTAACAGTGTGTTTAAAATAATCGTAGCTAGGGCCAGTGCTGTGGTGCAGTGGGTTAAAGCCCTGGCCTAGCAGTGCTGGCATCCCACATGGGCCCTGATTCGAGTCCTGGCTGCTCCACTTCTGATTCAGCTCCCTGCTGATGTGCCTGGAAAAGCAGTGGAAGATGGCCTAAGTCCTTGGACCTCTGCATCCATGTGAGAGACCTGGAAGAAGCTCCTGGCTCCTGGCTTTGGACTGGCTCAGCTCTGGCCCTTACAGCCATTTGGGGAGTGAACCAGCAGATGGAAGACACCCCCCCCCCCTCTCTGTAACTCTGTCTTTCAAATAAATAAAATAAATCTTAAATAAATAAATAGAATAATCATAGCTACAACATGGCCAATTATGTATGCTCTATATGAGGGTCTTCAAGAAATTCATGGGAAATGTGTGACAAGAAAAATATATACCTGGTTTTCAAACAATTTTGCACCAATATAAGTTTATGTTTTAATTCCTTTTTCTCACAAGCTTTCTGAAGTGCCCTGGTATTTTTGTGCCTGTGTGTGTGTGTGTTTATGTATAAATGAAATATCAGCATGCCAACAATCACACCGAGGATGGCGGGGACAAATTAGGATTACTTTAACTTTTTATTTCAGAATAGTTTTAAATTTACAAAAGACAATATTGTGAAATAGTACAGAGCTCCTATATCTAGCTCACACCCAGCATCTCTAACTGTTAACAATATTTGTCAAAACCCATAAACCACTCCCTGCTTCCCTTATTAACATTTCACATTAGTATAATTTATTCATCACAAGCAATTAACCACACTCATCTTCTCCTACTTTCTTTAGTCAAACTGTCTGTCTCCCCCACCCCTCTTACATTCTAATAACAACATTCTGTGTTTAGAATGAGTTGTGTTCGTTTGTTTATTTGCTGTGTTTGTTTTAGTTCCCACATGTGAGGGAGAGCATGCAGTATTTGTCTTTCTGTGTTTGGCTTATTTAATTTAGGATCATTTTATTGTAAGCTACCTAGGTGCCTATGAGGCAAGTAGACATGGACGAATTGTAAATGTATGTTGCAACTGCTGGGGCAACTGCTAAAAATAGGGGGTTTTTTGCCTTTTAAAAAAATACATGTGAAATGCCAAGAGAGGAGGAAAAAACAGAATCATAAAATGTTCAGTCAAAATCACAAAAGGCAGAGAAAGAGTAGAAGAAAAAATAGGAGCAAAAACAAGGGCACCAAGTAGCAAACAGGAACAGATGTGGGAGATACCAACCCAACTGATCTGCAGCCACACTAAAGAGCAAAGGTCAAAACACATGAATTATAGGCAAAGATTGTCAGAGTGGGTCAAAAAACTAGACTGAGCTTTATCTCATCTGTTAAAAACCTACTTAAAAAAAAAAAAAAGACACCTAGGATTGAAAGCAAACAGATGGAGGAAGGGACACCACGTTAATACTCATCAAAGGAGCCAGAGCATGCAAAGTTACCAGCAATGAAGAGGCCAGGACTGCGGGGCACACTACGTAACGATGGGGCAGGGGACAGTTCCCAAGAAGACACAGCCATCCTTAATGACAACAGAGGGTCGTTGTGCATGAAACAAAAAGTTAACACAAGTGCAAGGAGAACCAGACGAATTCAGTACTAGGAGACTCCAACACCTTTCTTCCGGAACTGGACAGATCCAGCAGGCAGAAAATCAATAAAGACATAGTAGGTTCAACAACATCAATCAGCTGGGTAGAATGCCTGTCTACAGGGCACCTCATCCAAAGACAGCAGGTGCACGCTTTGTTTTATGAAGCTTCCAAGGACCGTTCACCAAGAAAGACCATACTCTGGGCCATAAAACATACCATAATATACATAAAAGGATAAATTTAAAAGAATGGGGCAGGGGAGCTATGTGGCACAGTGGTTAAGATGCCACTTGGGATGTCCACATCCATCCTGGAGTCCCTAGGTTTGACCCAGCTCTGCTTCTGATCCAGCTTCCTACTAATGCACACCCTGGAGGCAGCAGGTGATGACTCAAGTATTTGATTCTCTGCCACTCAGGTGGGAGACCTGGACTGAGTGCCAGGCTCATGGCTTTGGCCTGTCTCAGTCCCAGCTGTGGCTGGGTTTTGGGGAGTGAATCAGCAGGTAGAAGGTCTGTCTTTCTCTGTGTCTCTCTCTACCTTTCAAATGAATAAACAAATTTAAAAATAAATAAATAGAATGTTCTCAGAACAAAGTGGAATCAAAACAGAAGTCAATATGGGAAGGATAGCTACAAAAATAGCAAAATGCTTAGAGATTAAACAACATACTTATAAATAACACATAGGCAAAAGAAGAAACCCCAAAGAAAGTTTACAAGTATTTTGAACTAAATGAACATGAAGATAGAACATCAAAATTTGTAGGACACAGAGAAAGCATGGCTTAGAAGAACATTTATGCCATCGTATGCATGGATTACAAAAGAAGAAAGAGCTGACATCGATCATCTAAGCTTTCACTTTAGGAAGCTAGAAAAAAAGAAGAGAAAATTGAAATCCAACGTAAGCAGAATAAAATAAGTGATAAAAGAGCAGAAATCAATGATCTTGAAAATAGGAAATCAATGGAGAAAAATCAACAAAATGAAAGACCGGTTCTTTTAAAAGAACAATGAAGTCTGTAAGTCTCTAGCCAGGATAAGAAACAAAAAGAGAACTCAAATGAGTAATATCAGAAATGAAAGATGGGGCCTCTCTAGGGGTCCCAAAGGCATCAAAAGGATAATGGAGGCAGAGTGTGAACAATTATTGCCCAACTGTCCAGTTTCATAAACTAGGTGAAATGGATCAATTCCTTAAAAGACACAATCTGCCCAAATTCACATAAGAAGATATAGACAAGCCTAATAGGCATCTATCTATTAGAAAAATTGAGTCAATAGTTAACAACCAAAACAGAAAGAACCAGGCCCAGATGGGTTCTCTGATGAATTCTACTCCTCATTTAAGAAACTACAGTGATTCTCTATGACATCTTTCAAAAGATAGAAACAGCAAATATTTCCTCATTCCATGAGGCCAGCATTAAATCAAAGACATAACGAGAAAACCATACAGGCTGGCATTGTGGCACAGTGAGTTGGACTACCTCCTACAACACTGGCATCCTGTATCAGTGAACTCTAGTTTGAGCCCTGGCTGCTCTGCTTCTGACCCAGCTCCCTGCTGGCGTGCTTGGGAGGTCAGTGGGGGTGGGTGGGTGGCCCAGGTGCTTGGGCCCCTGCATTCCACATAGAAGGCCTGGATTTGGTTCCAGTCTTTTTGCTTCAGCCTGGCCCTGCTGTTGCAGTCATTTGGGGAGTGAACCAGCACATGGTAACTCTTTCTCTGTCTCTGTCTCTTTCTCCCTGTCACTCTGCTTGTTCAAATAAATTAATAAGTCTTTAACAAAAAGATGAAGTCTTTAAAGAAAAAGAAAACTATGGACTTCTATTTCTCATCAATATCAATACACAAATTCCCAACAATATGCTAGCATATTAAATCCAATGATATATAAAGTTAATGATATACCAACCAAGTAAGATTTATCCCAGGCATGCAAGGCTGGTTGAATATCCAAAAACCAATTATAATCCACCAGTCACCAAGCTCAAGGAGGAAAGTCCCGTAATCATACCGACACAGAGCAAGTATCTGACAGGAGTCTATACCCATTGATGATAAAATTCTAAGTAAACTAGGAAAAGGACAACTTGCTCAACTTGACAAAGAATATCAACAAAAAACTGATAGCTGGTACTGAGGTGAGAAAACTGAGGCTTTCCCAGTCAGATCAGCAAGAAAAGCAAGGATGTCACCCTCTCAGTACTCCTGTTAACATCGCACTGGAAGTCCTAACTAACGCTTCAAGATAAGAAAAGGGAATGACAAGGAGACACTTGGGAAGGAAGAACCAGGATTGTCTTTGTTCACAGATGACATGGCCATGTATGTAGAAAACCTAGAAGAGTCAACACAAAAACCTCCTAGAACTGACACGAGATTACACAAGGTGGCAGAATACAAGGCCAATATAGAAAAGTCTATTGTTTTCCTGCACATCAGCAACAAACAAGTGCTTTTATATTAGCACCCCTCAAAATTAACTATTTAGGTATTCATTGAACAAGATATGTACAAGACCTACATGAGAAATACTATAATACTCTGATAAAAGAAGCCAAAGGGTCTGCGCCGTGGCTCAATGGGCTAATCTTCCGCCTTGTGGCGCCGGCACACCGGGTTCTAGTCCCGGTCAGGGTGCTGGATTCTGTCCTGGTTGCCCCTCTTCCAGGCCAGCCCTCTGCTATGGCCCGGGAGTGCAGTGGAGGATGGCCCAGGTCCTTGGACCCTGCACCCCATGGAAGACCAGGAGAAGCACCTGGCTCCTGGCTTCGGATCAGCGCAATGCGCCGGCCGCAGTGCACCGGCTGCAGCGGCCATTGGAGGGTGAACCAATGGCAAAAGGAAGACCTTTCTCTCTGTCTCTCTCTCTCTCTCTCTCACTGTCCACTCTGCCTGTCAAAAAATTTAAAAAAAAAATAAAAAATAAAAAGAAGCCAAAGAACTAAATAAATGGGGGAATGTGCCATAATCATAGATTGGAAGATGTAATATCATCAAGATGTCAGTTCTTTCCAACCTGATCTATAGATGCACTACGATCCCCATCAAAATCCCCATGAGTTGTTAGGCAAATATTGACAATTGAGTTAAAGGTTTCTAGGGAGAGGCAAAAGAACCAGCCTGGTCAACATGGTATCAAAGAACAAAGTTGGAGGACTAACTCTACCAGACTTTTAACACTTACTATAAAGCTACAGTAAATAAGAGAGCATGGTGTTGGCAAAAGGACATGCAGGTAGATCAATGGCACGGAACAGGGAATCCAGAAATGGGCCCATGTTAATGTGTCCAAATGATCTGTGACAAAGGCACCAAAGTATTACAGTGGAGTAAAAAGACTGTTTTCAAGAGCTTGTGCTACAAGAACTGCACATTTACATGCAATTAAATCAATCAAGAAACAGCTATTACATTCTTCACAAAAATTATTCTCAAATGGGTTACAGACCTAAATGTAGAATTCAAAACTGTAAAGCTGCTAGGAAATAACATAGAGAAAATCTAGGTGATCTTGGATTTGACAATGACATCTTAGATCTAACACCAAAGGCACAGCGCATGAAAGCAAGAATTGATAAGCTGCAGTGACTTAAAATTTGAAATTTCTGCTCTGCAAAAAGACACTGTCACGAGAGGGAAGAGACAAGTCATAGACTGGGAGAAAATTGTATGAAAGACTTATCTGATAAAAGGCTTATTATCCAAAACATACAAAGGACTGTTAGAAGTCAATAACAGGAAAACAAACAACCCAACTCAAAAATGGGCCAAAGACTTCAACCAACACCTCACCAAAGAAGATGTACAAATGGAAAACAAGCACACGAAAGGCATTCCACATGGTAATAAGCATGTGAAAAAAAAAACTATGTTCATTAGCTTGATTGGGCAATCCTTGCATAATACATGCATATATCAAAACAGCATCTTGTAACCTTAATTTTATACAACTGTTTATTTGTCCACTGTACCCCCAACAAAGCTGGAAAAACTTAACATTGACTTTAAAAAAAATAAATACTGCCATTGCTTTGTATTGAGAAGAAGAAAAAAAAAAAAAAAAGATGTTTCCCATCACATGTCATCAGGGAAATCAGAGTGGAAACAATGAGAGCTCACTACAGAACTTGTAGAATCACTGCTGTGGTTTGAACATTCGCTCCACGGCTCACGTTGGCTCGGAGTTGTCACTATGATGGAATGGGAGCAGAGACCGTTAAGAGATGATAGGTCACAAGGGTTCGTCTCTCTTGGTGGGAGGGGTTCATGCCAGTATCATGAGAGCCTGTTAGCTATAGAAAACTGGCTTTCTCTCGCACACATGTGCTCTTGTGCACATGCCCTCTCCTGCACCCCTCCCCTCTCCCCCAGGCTCGCTTTCCCTGTGACGCCTTTCATGGCAAGGGTATCACATGGTAAGAAGGGGCTGCTCCCATGCAGCCCTCCGATCTTGGACTTGCCCTCCTCCAGAACTATGAGATCTAAATATTTGCTCCTGATAATTTACCCAGTCTGTGGTCATCCCGTTACAGCAGCAGAAAAAGGACATAGACAATCACTCACCAAACGCTAGTAAGGGCGCGGAGCAACAGGAACTCTCTCATTGGTGGTGAGAGTGCAGACCGATACAGTCACCTTGGAAGACAGTTTGTAGTTTCTTACACAGCAAAACAAACTCCGCACACACAACCCAGTCATCATGCTTCCTGCGATTTACCCAAAGAAAACTTCTATCTACACAAACCTGCAGACGCAATCACTTATTTGTAGTTGTACTTTGGTGGGTGAATAGATAGACTCTGGTCCCTCCGATGGAATACCATTCAGCACTAAATAGAAATGGGCTGTGGTGACAGGGAGGAAATTAGATGTGTTACTACAGGAAACTAGCCAATCTGAAAAGGCTACACAGGATGTGAATCCAACCATCTGACATTCTGGAGACAGCAAAACCCAAGAGAGGAAAAATCCAAGCCCAAAGAACACACAACAGCAAGGCGAACCCTAACAGACTGTGGACTTTGGGCGATGGTGTGTCAGCATAAGCTCATTTGTTGTAGCAAAGGCACCGCTCTAGCAGTCAGGGGAGAGGCTGGACAGAGGGGGAGGGAGTATCAGGAAATCATTGGTCCTTTCCTCTCAATTTTTACTGGCAACTGAAAACTGCTCTGAAAAATAAAATCTATTTTTTATAAAAACTGAAGGTTAAAAAAGATCTTTTTAAACTTTTGATTATGGAAAACTTCAAACACAATCAACAGGATGACCGTCCTATAACTTCAGTAACCATCAACTCACTGCCAATCTTATTTTTCCTGTGTACTCCCTCCCTCTCCTATCCCACAAGTATGTCGACACAGATCCCATTTCATCCATAAAACTTAATGGTGAAACTAGTGTTACTCCTTAACAAGCAAGAATTTCTTCACATTGTAAATCGTGCAATTGTGAAATAACCTTTGTACTTGTGCTGTTTGTCCGTTTGAATCAGAATCCACGAGAAGTTCACGATGACAACTAGTCAATCTCGTCTCTTCGTGGCTGTAAGTTTCTGTGCTCTCGTGCTTTGTTTGTTTGTTTGTTTGTCTGTTTTGTCTACGCCACTTACTCACTGAAGAAACCAGGTCATCTGTTCTTAGATGATTTTGCAGCCCCGATTTCACAGTGCCTGTCCAAGGTGCCAGTTACTGGGCATGCTCCTCTCCCATGTCCTGTACACTGTGGTGAGATCCGAAGGCTTGATCACATTTTTTTTTAAAGATTTTATTTACTTGAGAGGCAGAGTTACAGAGAGAGGGAGAGACAAAGGTAGAGGGCTTCCATCCACTGGTTCTCTCCCCAGACGGCTACAATGACTGGAGCTGGGCTGATCTGAACTCAGGAGCCAGGAGTTCTTCTGGGTCTCCTACACAAGTGCAGGGGCCCAAGCACTTGGGCCATCCTCCACTGCTTTCCCAGGCCACAGCAGAGAGCTGGGTTGGAAGAGGAGCAGCTGGAATGTGAACCGGTGCCCATACGGAATGCCAGTGCCGCAGGTGGAGGCTTAACCTACCACACTACAGTGCTGGCCGCGGCTTGATCACATCTATATTTGGACTTTCCGGGAAAAGGATTTCATTGGTGATGCATCACCTGCTGCTGATAAGCATCGATCATGGTCTGCACGGATCCAATGCTGCCAGGCGTGGTTGCTGACTATGTGACTCTCTCCTCTTCACCAGCTGCAGGACTTCTACAGAGTGGCACGCTCTTCACCAATTATGGGGTTGCCCTGCCACACAGCTGATACAGGGAAACCAAGACGAACTTTCCACTCTGTTCGTCTCATCTTTTATTTCACAGATCTCAAAATAATGTGTAGGCAGAAGTGAGAATTTTTTTAAGTGACACTGTGATCCTTACGGATGCTCAAAGGTTTTTTAATCTCTGCCCAGGGCAAGCCTCTTTGGCCTTGGTCCCGAGTACCAGCATCCCCGACACTTTGGTTATGACAGGATAGTCTGGGCTCATCCTAAAGATATTTCTGCCCAAATGAGGGTTCAGTGCTGATTCTCTTTCAAGGTAATGGATTCAGATATTCAGACGCATCAAATTAGGTTCTAGGGGGTATTTATCACTACTGAGTTAGTCATTATTTCTAAATCACTTTATTGGATAAAGTCATGAGATATTTTCTCTTTTTAAAAGCATGCTTAATCCATGTTAAAACCTCCAATTAAAACTCAGTACTACAGGGTTTCTATTTATTTCATTAATTATACACCTGAACTTCCTGCCATGCCAAATAGTTCTCAATGACACCACCAGTCATCTGCTTTATCCTACAATAGACACCGTTTCAGACCCAAGTGCCTAACACAAACAATATTATTATTGAATACAGCATACACTGTTTCATAGTTCTTTTTGTCCCGAGAACACCGCCCGACTAGGACTGCAAATCAAAGTGTTGTGTCATATAGTCAGTCATGTGAACCAGTTCCTTTCTGGGTGGTTTTATTCACCAACTCAACACCCAGTTCAACCTATTTCATTGTGCTTTTGATATTTTGATATTTAAAAAAAAAGTAATATATTTATTTGAAATCAGAGCTACAGACAGAGACAGAGAGATCTTCCATCTGTTGGTTCACTCCCCATATGGCTGCAATGGCCAGGCCTGGGCCAGACCAAAGCCAGAAGCTTCATCTGGGTCTCCCACGAAGGTAGCAGGGGCCCAAGCTCTTGGGCCATCTTCCGCTGGATTCCCAGGCGCATTAGCAGGGAGCTGGATTGGAAGTGGAGCAGCCAGTACATGAACTGGCGCCCATAGGGAATGCCAGCAGCACAGGCAGTGGCTTTACATGCCACGCCATAATGCCGGCCCCTAGGGAATGGGAATCCTTTTAAAAAATTAGATTTCATAATTGTTAAAATTGTATATAATTCTAAAATAGAATGGACAAAACAATGAGAACTAAGTATAGATGGGCCTTGATGTTTGTGGATCTTGAGACACAATTCCAGAGAGAGGCCCACATATGTATGAAGAGAAAGGGAGGGAGGGAGGGAGGAAGTATCACCATATTCTTGGAACTGTACCTGTGAACTATATGGAATCTGTTCTCCTTGTATTAATATCATGTTAACACGAGGATGAATGAGAATTATGCTGTAGTAATTATCATGCATTTACTTTGACCCTGTGATCCTAATATATGACTAAGTTCCTTAAAACAAACAAACAAAAAAAGACAAAAAGAGCATATAAGAGGTATTCTTGTATTGATCATTTCCAGCTAAAGAGCAACCATTTTCCAATAACAAAAAAACAGCTGAGAGAGAAAAAAAACCTGGAAAACAGCATTAAAAAGTTTATTTTAGCGCAAACATTTTTTGACATTCCTATGTAAATTTCTCACCACACCCATTTCCACGAGCTTTCTGAAGACCCTTTCTATTTGAAGTCAGAAGCCAAGCTGCTACGGAGGCCCTCTCCTGCTTGGAGTCCATACCGACACGGAAGCCAGTGTTCTGTTGCAGGTTCTCGGCTGCTCGGGGTGCCACACGGGAACATGGCAGCCTGGGAGAGACTGCCTATGTCTCCCTCTCTGCTCTTCCCACTCCTCACATCTTCCTATGCCGCCAGGAACGCTGCACACACAGATGGCGATGTCTCAGCTCCCTGGAAAGCCCTCAGGTCCAGGGCTGGACACAGCTAGAAGGAAGAGCCCAGTGCCAAGGCCTGGCCAACTGCTAGCATTGGACTTGGGAACGCCAGAGTCCCATGACCTAGAAGCGGGAGGGGTGGGGAGTGGGTTCCACAGCCCCCAGCCCCGTGGATTCCTCCATCCGTGGGACATTGACGCGTTGGACGCAGGCCAGCGTGAGGTCTGATTCTCACAATTTTTTTCCCACTTTATTTGAAAGACAGAGAGATCTTCCACCTGCTGGTTCATTCCCCAAATGCCCGCAGCACTCAGGGCTGGGCCAGGCAGAAGCCAGGAAGCCAGCCCTCAACCTGGGTCTCCCACGTAGGGGGCAGGGTCTCGAGGTGGCTCTGTCACAGAAGGCCAGCCGGACCTCATGCCTGAAGCCTGCAGGGAGATGCAGCCTGCAGGTAGCAAACCGCACATCCGGGAAGCAGAGCCAGCTCAGGTTCTTACAAGCGCAGGTCAAGGACCTGAATGCACAGGCGAGCAGGGCTACCTCTGGGTCCTTGGCCAACATCTGAGCGTCCACACAGCCCTCAGGGGAGAGAGCAGACAGCCTCCCCGGCGAGCTGAGAGGGACGCAATCCAGCCATCGCAGAGCCGTCTTCACAAACGACACTTCACTTGTGGTGCTGCCTCCCCTCGCTCATGGGATTTGCTTTATCTTCTTGAGCTCCGCTCCCACCAGCTCTCAGCAGAGGCAGGAGTGGTCCTCCAGGGTCCTCCACGCTGCCAGCTCTCCAGTGAAGCGGCGCATCCCGGGCTGTCAGGGAGACAGGCTCGGGCACCTGCCAAGCGCTTGGAAGGCGCGAAGCAACAGCTCGCCAGGGAGCAGAGCTGGGCAAGCCAGCCTGGCGGCTCGGGGGTGGCACGGGGACTGGTGGCACTCTTCCTGTCACTGAGAGAGATCTGCATTTGTCACGGTCCCCCTGGGGGGAAAGCCTCCTCTGGACCTGACGAGACGTGTGTGTGTGTGTGTGTGTGCAGAAGCCACCAGGACAGCTGGGAGAATGGGAGGAGCCACAGGTCAGGTAGGAGCTCTTTTTACAATATAATCTTCTACATAAACATAGATGCAATTTTTTTCTATTTATTTGGGAGCCAGAGAGCGCGTTCCCATCCACTGGTTCCCAGCCCAAATGCCTGCAACAGCTGAGAGCCCAAAACTCAATTTGAGCCTCCCACCTGGATGGCAGGGGCTCGAGTCCTTGAGCCATCACCTGCTGCATCCCAGGATATACATCAGCAGGAAGCTGGAATTAGCAGCCGGAGTTGGGACTCGAACCTGGGCACTCTGACACAGGATGTGAGCATCCCAGTGGGTGCCATAATCACTGGACCAAACGCCTACCCAACAAGCACACAGATTATTTTAAGCTTATCGTAGGTTGTAGTTATAAGAACAATGTGGTACTAAAGCACTCAAAATGCTACCTCTTACAAACCGCTACCTAACTTTATCTTGAATCGAAAAATAAGTTGTCTTTTTTTTTATTGTCAGAAATATCAGGACCAACACTCGCTCTGTATCAGGTCTCCCTCCACTAAATCAAAGAGACCTCCTTAGCCAACAATTAGCAGAGAAAAAAAAAAAAATCCTTTTGCACTGGGCTCCCAAGCCCCGCCCCTAGCTTTGTTTCATTTGCATAAGTGAAATCTCTCCAGCAGCCTAGCAGCCAGGCTGGCACTGCCTCTCCAGGAGGGAGCCCACCAATCAGGAACGTAGTGCGCTTCGGTAACCACGGGCAACCACCACTCCTCCCTCTGCCCTCCCCCCTTCTTGCAAACAAACCGGCCCCTGGTATGGAAAGGGTTTCCTTTGTCAAAGGGGTTCTCTCCTCACCCCTTCACTTCATGAACACTCACATCCACCTGCTTGATTTTCTTTGCCCCAACTCCAATGTTTTGAACAGAGCAGCAGGGAGATACACGACATTCAGCAGTCTCGTCTAAACTGGCCAAGGTCCCACCCCAGTTTTGTTCAGCCGGGATGTGACTAATGTCACTTGTAGCAGCAGTTTTGTTGATGTCAGACAGCCGGTGAGAAGACTGTTCTAAAGAGGATATCGTAAATAAATCTCCATCTGGGCTATTTGACATGGAGATATGATTCTCTCTCTCTCTCTCTCTTTTTTTTTTTTTTTTTTTTTGCCAGGCAGAGTGGACAGTGAGAAAGAGAGAGACAGAGAGAAAGGTCTTCCTTTGCCGTTGGTTCACCCTCCAATGGCCGCTGCGGCTGGCGCACCGCGCTGATCCAAAGGCAGGAGCCAGGTGCTTCTTCTGGTCTCCCATAGGGTACAGGGCCCAAGCACTTGGGCCATCCTCCACTGCACTCCTGGGGCCACAGCAGAGAGCTGGCCTGGAAGAGGGGCAACTGGGACAGAATCCGGTGCTCCGACCAGGACTAGAACCCAGGGTGCCGGTGCCACAAGGCGGAGGATTAGCCTATTGAGCCACGGCGCCGGCCCAATATGATTCTCAAAACTAAGCCCCGACAAGCCACCACCTGTCAGTTGCCTACACGACGTCCATTCTACCTTTGTTGGCAGTGGCCAGTTTTCCAACTGTTCTTGCAAATGCCTACCTAGAGATAGCCATGCAACCCACTTCTAGCTATGGAAATCTAAATGACAGTTGGTCAACAATACTTATAGGAAATCTTTGGCTGTTTTTCGTTTGTTTGTTTTTACTAAAAAGATAAACACAGCTGGTTCTATTCTCCACTTCCTTTGTTTTGAACACAGACTTGATGTACGAAGCTGTAGCATCTATTTTGCAACCACGAGGCAAAGACATAGTGATTTGGGCTGTTTCACAAAATAGCACACATGGAGTAGCTTATAGGTAAACAACAGAAATGTATTTCACTCAGAGGTCCAAGATCAAAACATGAGCATAGCCTGTGAAGGATGAGGACTTGTTTCCTGGCTCATAGACAGCTGCCTTCCAGCTCTCCTCACATGGGGGAGGGAGAGGGAGCTGCCTGTGGGGTCTTTATGAAGGTACTTACCCCTAGTCAGGAGGACCCTGTCCTGACGACCTAACCACCTCTCAAGGCCCGACCTCCTAATACCACCATGTTGATGACATGGTTGCAACACATGTCTCATGTGCGTGTGTGTTGGGGGTGAGCACATTCACTCCACAGCCGTGAATAGCGAGGATCCAAGGAACCAGGGGAAGACAGCAAACAGCGACCTCTGAACATCTGGTTTTATGAGAGTTTGTGTTCCAGCTGTGTGCCTGATTGCTGTTACTTGTGGCCAGTGGACTCCAAAGGGAGAGAGCCACTGGACCTCATGTCACAGATGTCAAAGGGCCAGCCCACGCCGGGGCCAGGATGTCGCTCAGGGCTGCCCCTGCCGTGCCCAGCTGTCTGCCAGTGTCACAGACCAAAGCTGCTCGGGCCCTCGGAGCACTCTGAAAAGGGGGTGTTGGGGGCACCGACCTGACTCACACGGCATCAGTATCCTCATTCACAAACGTGATGGGTTTGAAAATAATTCCCCCAGATAGGAGTATGTTGAGATGACTGTTAGTGCCACCTAAGTTATTTTTTAAAAATGATGCTGGTGGCCGGCACTGTGGCATAGTGGGTTAAATCCACTGCCTGCAGTGGCAGCATCCCATATGAGCGCCAGTTCAAGTCCCGGCTGCTCCTCTTCCAGTCCAGCTCTCTGCTGTGGCCCGGGAAAGCAGTGGAGAATGGCCCAAGTCCTTGGGTCCCTGCACCCGTGTGGGAGATCTGGAGGAAGCGCCTGGCTCCTAGCTTTGGATCGGAGCAGCTCCAGCCATTGCGGCCATTTGGGGAGCAAACCAGGGGATGGAAGACCTCTCTCTCTCTCTCTCTCTCTCTCTCTCTCTCTCCCTCTGTGTGTGTGTAACTCTTTCAAATAAATAAATCTTAAAAAAAAGACGTCCCTTGCCCCAGAAGGTCCCCCAAGCCCACCCTTCCCATCCTCAGCACACTCCTCCAGACCCCCCTGCACCTCTGGAACGGGGGCATGTGGCCCACACCTCCAGACTACAGGTGGCAACTGAGCCCGGCTCCTCACGGGGCAAGGTCACTGCTGTAACACACATGGCTTCCCATCACCTGTGCCCTCTGTTCCCTTCCTCTCACACAGCTGCCTTGGGCTCCCCGACCTCTCCCACTTCCCCAGGAGGCAGGTGGGGAAAGTGGCTGGGGGGATAGGCTCACCCCCATGTGTCCCCGTAACCGGCTAAGGAGCAGCCTGATCAAACACAGCATCTGGGTGTGTCTGGGGGCAGGGGGAGAGGGGAGGCATTACCGGATGAGAAGAGAAACGGCCTCTCCCCAGTGGGGGTGGATCTCATGCAGCCCTCTGAGGTCTGCAGACTGCACCCAAGAGGCTGGGACCCCTTTAGATGCCTGCCTGCTTGCCCCAGCTCAGCTATCTCCTCCTGCCCCCAGACTGGGAATCACTCTGCTGGCTCCCTTGGGTCTCGGGCCTTCGGGCTGGGACCGAGTTATGCTACCAGCTTGCCTGGGCCTCCTGCTTGTACAGAGCACGTAGGATTCGTGAACCTCCATGACCAGGTGAGCCACTTCCCGCAGCACATCTGCACTCATACTTCTATCTCTTGCCCACATGGTCTGTCCCTAAAACCCTGACTGTCCCGTGTCCCATATAGTGCCCGGGCGAGTGCTGCAGGAGCAGAGGGAGCCTTGGCTCAGATGTTATGTGAGAGAGACAGCGTCACGTGGGCCGTACAGGCTGGCCTGGTGCTCTGACCCCTGAGCGCCAGCACAGTGGCAGTGAGCAGGTGCAGGCAAGTCGACCCACTTTATTCGGTAGGCAAACTGAGCCAGCAAGAGCCGGTCCTTGGTGCAAAGAGAGATGACCTGCTCCAGCTGCCATTAGCAAAGTGCTACAGACTGCAACAAAAATCCATTTCCTCCCTCCTGACTCGGGAGGCTGGAAGTCCAAGATTGGGGGTCAGCAGGGAGAGGCAGAGAGAGAGAGACAGAGGACTTCCATCTGCTGGTTCACTCCCCAGTTGGGCTCAACAGCTGGAGCTGCGCCAATCCGAAGCCAGGAGCCAGGAACTTCTTCCATGTCTCCCACGTGGGTGCAGAGGCCCAAGCACTTGGGCCATCTTCTACTGCTTCCCCAGGCCATTGCAGAGAGCTGGTTCAGAAGTGGAGCAGCCAGAACTCAAACTGGTGCCCATATGGGATGCCGGCACTGCAGGCAGCGGCTTTACCTGCTATACCACAGCACCGGCCCCTGGACTGAATCTTTGTTCTCCCAGACCCATATGCTACAACCCAAGCCTCAGGGTGATGGATGGAATTACGAGGTTTGATCATGAGCACGCACCCTCCCCCCCTAAAAAGCAGCAGCGCCCTTTCCAGAGGCTCAAGAGACCAGAGTTCTCCCCTCCCTCCACGTGAGGCACAGAGAGAGAGAACTAGTGGGCCCTCACCAGAATCTGACAATGCCTCCAGGCCTGTGGGAGACAGATTCCTGCTGTGTAGAAGCCGTCAGTCCACAGTGATTTATTACAGGAGCTGGGCTAACCGGGCACATTCAGCAGAGGTGCTGCCAACGTAGGCAACGTGGAGTGTCAGAGCCTGGCACGGCCAGGACAGATGGCACTTGTCTCCTAACTTAAACAATGCCTGCGCCGGCTGCCACTTTGCATTGCGGCTTGGAGTTCTTGGAGGAGTCTTGCAGCCAGTGGACAGTCCCATCAATCACACGACAGAGCCTAGCACTGGGGGCGGCACACAGCGGGGCCGTGGGGGAAGCGAGGCAGGGACTCACGAGCGCACCCCCGTGCGGGAGGCAGGTGCCCAGGCAGCGTGACGACTCTGAATGTAAGAGGGAAGTCTCATCCCTCATCCGTCATCCGGTCGAAGTAAACCAGTCATTTCCCCGAACGGCACTTCTCTTCAACAAACTGTGCCCATCAAAGCAGAGGCTCGGAAACTTTAAGAGGCCATAAACCCTTTGGCAACGACACAGAGCTCCGGGAACACACGCGCGGGTAAATAAATCCAAGAGCTGCCGCCGAGACCTGCTTGCATCTGGAAGGCCAGACAGCAACAGACACGCTGAAGAAAGAAACAGAGAGCACTCCAGCCCCAGAGCGCCCCATGAGGCGTGTCGCAACACCCCCACCCCCGGCTCCCAGAGGCCCCACGGGAGTGCCCAGCAGCTCCAAGGCAGCGGAACAGACAAGGCACACTGCGACACAAAGTTGATGCCACTCCCTGGCAAAGCAAGCTGCGGCCCCGCTGAAGGACCCCAAGGCCCGTGGACACGCCCCTGAGGAGGGAGAAGGCAGCTGTGAGACCGGGGTTAGACTGGCCAGTCCTCCGCACCAAGCTCACGTTCAGCCACCCAGCGCAGGGCTTTGGGGCAGGCAGAACCGCCAGTCTGGGCTCTGCACTCAGTGCGTCTGTGGGCGTGCTTTCCTCTGGGAAATCTGACATTAACTCTGAATTTAAAATCTGGGAAATCTGGCATTAAATCTGAATTTAAATCATTTCCCCTGGAGCCAATGTTGTGGCATAGCAGTCCATAGCCTGCAGTGCCAGCATCCCATAGGGGGCACCGGTTCAAGCCCCAGCTGCTTCACTTCTGATCCAGCTCTCTGCTGTGGCCTGGGAAAGCAGTAGAAGATGGCCCAAATATTTGAGCCCTTGCACCCACGTGGGAGACATGGAAGAAGCTCCTGGCTCCTAGCTTTGGATCAGCGCAGCTCCAGACATTGTGGCCACTTGGGGAGTGAACCAGCAGGTGGAAGACCTCTCTCTCTACCCACCCCCCGCCCCCAATTCTTTCAAATAAATAAACTTTTTAAAATAAAGTATTTGAATAAAAATGAAGTCTTAGCATAAAGGCTTTGAGAAAAGCAGGAAATCTTACTGGGAAGAGCTGTGCAGCAGCAGGACACAGCTTACCGGCACAGTGGCCTGCATCCACGCCTGCCTCCCGGGCTGTGTGGCTGAGGAGACGGCCAGAGAGGAGCAGGTGCCAGCACAATTCTCGATGCTTCAGAACACGGGAAGGGAGTGGCTAGCTAATGGAAGGACTGTTCAACCAAGGGGGCCCCGTCTCTCTGAGTTTTGAATATTCTTAACCTGTCCAGATGGCCAATGTGCTGAAATCCAGAAAATGGGGGCTGATGTGATGGTACAATGGAGTCCTGGCTGCTGCGTTTCCAATCTAGCTCCCTGCTGATCCACCTGCCGCAGGTGCTTGGGCCCCTGCCACTCATGTGGGAAACCCAGATGAAGCTCCTGGCTCCTGGCTTCAGCTCTGCCTGGCCCAAATTCTACCATCTCTCTGTCTCTGTCTCTGCCTCTAACTCTGTCTTTCAAATAAACAAATAAATAACATCTATTTAAAAAAATAAAATTAAGTTAAGAAAATGCTCCCAGGCAAACATCAAGCAGTGAGTATGGTCAGAAAAATATGGCCTAACAATCAATCCAGGAGGGTGACTGTTCATACTCATGTCTGCTTGAGTTGTCATTAAAAAAAAAAAAAAATGCCAGAGATCAGAGGACTTATTTTCTCACTGGGCGGGAGGCTGGGGGTCCAAGCTCAAGGGGCCACTGAGGTTGGCTTCTACTGACACCTCACTTCCTGGAGTACAGGTGGCTGCCCACTCCCTGTGTCCTCACACAGCTGTTGGGGTCTCTGCTGTCTCTCCCCCTCTCACAAGGACGCCAGTCCTATTGGGTTAGGTCCTATTTTCATCACCTCATTGTACCTTAATTAAATCCTTAAAAGTCATATCTCCAGGGCTGGCGCCGTGGCACACTAGGTTAATCTTCCACCTGCGGTGTCGGCATCCCATATGGGTGCCAGGTTCTAGTCCCAGCTGCTCCTCTTCCAGTCCAGCTCTCTGCTGTGGCCGGGAAGGCAGTGGAGGATGGCCCAGGTCCTTGGGCCCTGAACCTGCATGGGAGACCAGGAAGAGGCACCTGGCTCCTGGCTTCAGATCTGCACAGTGCCAGCCGTAGCGGCCATTTGGGGGGTCAACCAATGGAAGGAAGACCTTTCTCTCTGTCTGTCTCTCTCTCTGTCTATAACTCTACCTGTCAAATAAATTTAAAAAATCACATCTCCAAATACATTCATGTTGGGGATTAGGCATTCATCAGAGCAATTTGCTATGGAACACAGCTCAGTCCCTAACAGATTCTAGAATTCTTTGTTCAGACCTAAGACAGATTCAAAGCAGAGCCTCACAGAACCATTAAAATCACAGGGATTCTACGATACTTGAGAATATTGTCCCTTGGTCTTACCAGTAGAAAACCAGGGTAGAAAAAGGGCTTTAAAGACATCTGTGGGGGCCGGCGCTGTGGTGTAGCAGGTAAAGCCACCAGCTGCAGTGCCAGCATCCCATGTGGCTACAGGTTCGAGTCCTAGCTGCTCCACTTCCAATCCAGCTCTCTGCTGTGACCTGGGAAAGCAATGAAAGATGGCCCAAGTGCTTGGGTTCCTGCGCCCATGTGGGAGACCCAGAGAAAGCTCCTGGCTCCTGGCTTTGGATTGGTGCAGCTCTGGCCATTGCGGCCATCTGGGGAGTGAACCAGTGGATGGGAGATCTCTCTCTCTGCTTCTCCTACTCTCTCTGTAACTCTGCCTTTCAAATAAATAAATAAATAAATCTTTAAAAAAAAGATATCTGTGGGACAGGTTTTTTTTTTTCCCTCAACAGATAGAGCCCCACTAAGATTCAAAAATATCCATAAAGTTTCTAAGAGAATTGTATTGGAAGAAACACTGTCCTCTTAGCACAGGATAGAAATAGAACAAACTGCAAAGATGCCCCCCAGATCTGCAACTTCAACATGTAGGAAGCAGGCTGGGAAAACTACTGAAGCACAGCCAGAGAGAGAGAGAGAGAAAGAGAGAGAGAGAGAGAGAGAGGGAGACTTAGATGTTGCAACCGAAATCCTAGAGAGTGGCTGGTGTTGTGGCCTAGCCAGTAAAGCTGCCACCAGTGACACCAGCATCCCATATGGGCGCTGGTCCAAAACCCTGCTACTCCACTTCCCATCCAGCTCCCTGTTAATGGCCTGGGGAAAGCAGTGGAAGATGACTCAAAGCTTGGGCCCTTGCCACCCACATGGGAGACCTGGATGAAGCCCCTGGATCCTGGATTTGGCCTGGCCCACCTCCATCAACTGCAGCCATTTGGGAAATGAACCAGGGGACAGAAGATCTCTGTCTCTTCTAACTCTTTCAAATAAATAAATCTGAAAAATACACCTGGACAGAGTGAAGCCAAGAGCCATGGAAAGTTACTCCCGGGAGCTGTTCATGTACACCCTACTGGATTTCAGAACTGCTAAGAACCAGTGACTTCTGCATTTCTCAAAGTTCCACTCTCTTTGAACAAAAGGGCTGTAGCAATGATCCTATGCTGGTCCAGCTGTATGTGGCTGGAAGTGTGTGCTAGGGACAGCGAGCAGACAACTGTTTAAAATTCTCAAACTGCAGATGCAAAGCAACCAGACTTGAGCATCCGTACTCAAAGAACTAAACCTGGGGCCGGCGCTGTGGTGTAGTGGGTACAGCTACCGTCTGCAGTGCTAACATCCCATAGGGGCACCTGTTCGTATCCTGGCTGCTCCACTTCCAATCCAGCTCTCTGCTAGGGCCTAGGAAAGCAGCGGAAGATGGCCCAAGCCCTTGGGCTCCTGCACCCACGTGGGAGACCCAGAAGAAGCTCATGGCTGCATATTGGCCCAGCTCCAGCCATTGCAGCCATCTGGAGAGTGAACCAGCGGATGGAAAACCTCGCGCGCACTCTCTGCCTCTCAAATAAATAAATAAGTCTTTAGAAAAAAGGAAAAGAAAAAGAACTGTTGGGTCTCCTTGAGGGCAGATCACTGTACAGATCAGCCATTAATAGGCCTGCCACCAATTGCTTCTGATGCCTAGCTTTCTTTTCCTCCTGGTTTGTGTTAAAGCAGACCAGAGGATGCAAGTCAAGGGAGTGCCCAAGTCCCATCTCTAATTTTCGGTGGCCTGAACTACAAGTCTATAGTCACAGGCATGTTCTGTAGTAGTTTTTCTAAGGTAGACAATGCCCATGAGGAAAATTATATTCTCACTTTAAAACTTTCTTTCCCTTTGGTCTGAAAGGGAGGTTTTTTCTACTTACTGTATACTTCGCTGATGGCGAAGTGAATCTAGCTATGAGATTATTATTTAAGTTCTTATTTTGCCCCGGTTGCCCCTCTTCCAGGCCAGCTCTCTGCTGTGGCCAGGGAGTGCAGTGGAGGATGGCCCAAGTGCTTGGGCCTTGCACCCCATGGGAGACCAGGAGAAGCACCTGGCTCCTGCCATCGGATCAGCGCGGTGCGCCGGCCGCAGCGCGCCTACCGCGGCGGCCATTGGAGGGTGAACCAACGGCAAAAAAGAAGACCTTTCTCTCTGTCTCCCTCTACTGTCCACTCTGCCTGTCCAAAAAAAAAAAAAAAAAGTTCTTATTTTGGCTATGCTATTACAGAAAAATGTTAGCCATCTCTTTTATAAGGTCTAAAGATTAAATTGTGCATCCTACAGATTCCTTCATAATAGAATTAGTTTCTTACCTTGAAAAGAATAGAGAAATGAAAGAACAAGTTGGGCTTAGAATAGAGAAATGAGGGAGCAAGTCCTAGATCGCTTGCTGACAATAGCAATATCACATGAATACTTAGCAAACAGTTTCAACCATTAGATAACAACTTAAGAAAACATTTACCAGAAGGTCCAATGCCTTCTATAAATTTTAAGAATCATGTATTTGAAAACACCTCTTAAATATCTAACATGGTGTAGTTTGTTTAACCAGTAAACTTAAGCCAAACATATAAAATGTTTTTAGTTTCTTTCTACCAACAAGTTTAAAACATATGATACACAGATTCAGGTCACACAAATTAAAATGTATCTTTGATTGATTTTAGCAGCTTAAAGTTATGGACAATCTTATCTATAAGCCATTTAAAATAAAACTCTTAATAAAATTTCCCCATGTGGACATACAATATGTACACACATATAACATAGCATAATAGACCAATATAGCAATTTTAATAATAGCTTTTAAAATCTTTAACTCTTTTTGTAGATTGCCAATTGATTTGAATTGCTTTTTCTTTTTAGTAACCTCCGTTAACCATACTTTCTCTCAGTTGGTACTGTTAATACATTATTGGCTTCATCTGTTTACAGAGCCATCCCAAAGTACTGAATACAATAGAAGTGGCTGGAAAAAGTCCATAGGAACCTATAGGAGGACAGCTAAACACAACAGGCCAGTGCACTGCAGTGGCTTTCAATGTGGTAAGCCTGGGCTTCAGCAGAAGTCAACTTGTGAAGAGACCTGGCAGCTCTGCCAAGAGTTGGATCACTGGAAATGGACCTGCCCTGGAGTCGAAGGATGCCCAGGTCAGAGCCACAGATCTTATTGGCTCCAAGCTGAAAAGCCCTTCACTCAGCCCAACTTCCAAAGTGACCACTGCAGCTGAGGGGACGGCCAAGTAGGGTCAGCAACATTGCAGGCAGAACTGTAAATTTCTTGTTAGAGATGCCCCCTGCCTTTACCTGGACAGCTCTCCTCCCAGGCCAGCCAAGTAATGAAAGTCAACAGAATGCCTTCCCCTAGGAGGTTCACACCTCCCTTAGGATGTACCCCATGTGAAGAGATAGATAGGTCTGGGCCTCTTAACTCACAAGGCCTAAAGCCCAACAGATTATTATCAAGCCCCTTCTATCAGGTTCTATTTGCCTCTCAATCAGAAAACTTAATTGTAGCTTAGACAGCACCTTTCTTAGCTCCTCTAATAATGACTCTGTCCTTTGTTCTAGACCCTGTCTAGCGTACTTGGGCCTCATTCCTTTGTAATCATAACCTCTACTCTACCACCAATGGCTCTACTCCCAACCTGTGTGTACTGATGGTCTTCTTCCCCACTTAATGCTGTATAATTGTTCAAACCTGGTAAATGCAACTCTTAGGATCATTGGTTACTATCCTCACTCTGTCTTTTATGACCTTGTCTAAATATGATCAGAGTCGGCAAACTTGGAAGGCTTCCATAGCCTTGGCAACTCATGACGACAGCCTAGGGTGGTTACTGGCGCCATAAACTAGAGTGTCAATTTGTTGGGTCAACAACAGGAGCCACTGTGCACTTGCTCCTCATGTGGGATCTCTGTCCTTAATGTGCTGTCCATTGTGATTTAATGCTATAGCTAGTACTCAAACAGTATGTTTCACTTTGTGTTTCTATGTGGGTGCAAACTGTTGAAATCTTTATACTAAATTGATCTTCTGTATATAAAGAGAATTGAAAATGAATCTTGATGCAAATGGAAGGGGAGAGGGAGCGGGAGAGGGGAGGGTTGCAGGTGGGAGGGAAGTTATAGGAGGGGGAAGCCATTGTAATCCATAAGCTGTACACTGGAAATTTATATTCATTAAATAAAAGTTTAAAAAAAAGAAAAAGAACTAAACCTACAGAGCCACATTAACACATAGGCCTGATTTGGATACAAGATTCTGGACTTCCCGCTGTGGCGGACCTGAGAGGCTGAGCACACTTTGCATGTGGGAAGCATGCAAGTCAAGCCCAGAGAGAGGACTGGGGCTGCCAGCCTCGAGACAGCCCCTTAGGATCCCACCTTCTGATGTCCTCACTCCTAGGGGGGGCCACCCTGAACCAGACTCACCAACAGAGTGTGGCAGGACTGAAGCATGTGGCTTTTAATTTTAAGTCTTCAGAGACCCAGTGCCTACTCTTCAGTTTCTCTTGGATCGCTCTCAGAGAACCTCAGGACATGGTCCACGCCAGACCACGCTACCCATAGAAACTGTGTGACGCTTTAAGCCATGAAGTTCTGGGGTAACCCACTCCACGACAATAGATAACTGTTAGAGCATCAAAACACGCACCTGCCAGAGACGTTATTGAATTCACAAGTCAACGGTGGGAACAGGGAGACGGTACCAAGAGTACTTTAGGAAGTGGATATCTTTCATGAACTTAACGAAGAACGGCTGCAATTGGAGTGCCAGGTTAGTACTGAATGATGCAAAGCTGGTTAGTTTCCTACAGAGGAATAAGCTGTAAGCTTTCAGGTTATCTTTTCAACTGGACAGAAATGATTTTCATCTCCACCAGCCCAAATAGAGTTCACATAGAGCCTGTTAGAGCGTCACAGCCCTGTTCTATGTTGTGGGTGGCTGTCCCACGTGCCGCAGGGCGTGCGGCCGAGTCCCTGCCTCTACCCGCTGGTTGTCAGCTGCACTCCCATGGGACCCCACTGTGACAATCAAATGTGCCTCCTACCATTGCAAATGTCCTCTGGGGCCCCAGGATTGAGGGCTACTGCCACTGATAACAAGGCAATCTTCCAGAAGACCTGCTCATCAATGTCCATTGTTTTTAAGGGTTTGTTTATTTGAAAGGCAGAGTTACAGAGAGGTAGAGGCAGAGAGAGAGAGAGAGACATCTTCCATCTGCTGGTTTACTCCCTAAATGGCCACAAAAGCTGAGCTGGGCTGATCTGGAGCCAGGAGCCAGGAGCTTCTTCCGGGTCTCCCATGCAGGTGCAGGGGCCCAAGAACTTGGGCCATCTTCTGCTTTCCCAGGCCATAGCACAGAGTTGGATAGGAAGTGGAGCAGCTGGGACTTGAACCAGCACCCATATGGATGCCAACACCACAGGCGATGACTTTACATGCTATACCACAGCACCAGCCCCCTCAACGCGCATTTGACAATGAAATACTAGGCCATCTACATTTCCTCTTGTTCTTTTTCTTTGAAAAAAATTTTATTTGTTTGAAATGCAAAGAAAGGGGGAGAGAGTACTGGTCCACTCCATAAATGCCCATGACAATTGGGCCTGGGCCAGGCTGAAGTCAGAAGCCTAGAATTCAGGTCTTCCAAGTGGGTGGCAGGAATCCAAGTACTTAAGCCATCACCTGCTGCCTCCTACTTTTAAATCTCAACAACAGAACATGTGTACTGTGACTGTCCTAACAGTTTTCAGTAAGAATTGGTTTGGGGGGGGAGTATCATGGTAAGGCAGATTACTCTATTGTTCACTACCAGATCAAATATCAAGTTCTTTATTAATTGTTTATTTTGAAAGGCAGAGAGAGGGGCCGGCGCTATGGCACAGCGGGTTAATGCCCTTGCCTGAAGCACCAGCATCCCATATGGGCGCCAGTTCTAGTCCTGCCTGCTCCTCTTCTGATCCAGCTCTCTGCTATGGCCTGGGAAAGCAGTAGAAGATGGCCCAAGTCCTTGGGCCCCTGCCTCCACGTGGGAGACCTGGAAGAAGCTCCTGGCTCATGGCTTAAGATCGGTGCAGCTCCGGCCATTGCGGCCAACTGGGGAGTGAACCAGCAGATGGAAGACCTCTCTCTCTCTCTCTCTCTCTCTCTCTGCCTCTCTTCTCTCTGCGTAACTCTCTAACTTTCAAATAAATAAATAAAATCTTTAAGAAAAAAAAAGAAAGGCAGAGGTAGAGACAGAGAGACACAGAGAGAGACACACACAGAGAGAGAGAGAGAGACACAGAGAGAGAGAGACACAGAGAGAGAGAGCTATCTGCTGACTGACTCCCCAAATGCCCCACAACAGCCGGGGCTGGGCCAAGCCTAAACCAGGAGCAGGGGACTCCACCCAGGCCCCTCACGAGGGTGGCAGGAACCCAATCACTGGAGCCATCACCGCTGTCTTCCAGGGTGCAATTAGCAAGGAGCTGGAATCCAAAGCGAAGCCAGGACTTGAACCCAGGCACTCCCACAGGGAACACAGGCATCCCAAGCGGCATCCAAATGCCCATTGCATTTCTTTACTTAAAAGGCAGAGACACAGAGACAGTGAACGCATGTACGTGGGCCATGAGATCAGAGGGGAAGCCCCACCGCATGACCTGTGATGTCCCTGCAGCTGCTGCCATCCCAGCTCACACTGAACCTGCAGGGCGACCTCTGTCCCCTGCAGCTCACAGAAGACAGACACAATGGTGGGGGAGAGCGAGTGTGGAGAGTGGAGCTGAGCACGGGGCCACGCAGCTCCTGAAGGTTGCCAACATGGTGCCGTACAAAGGTTTTCCTGGAAGAACAGCTGAGCGGCGAAAGAAAGGGGGCCAGTGCTATGGCGTAGCAGGTTAAGCCACTGCCTGCAGCGCCGGCATCCCATATGGGTGCTGGTTCGAGTCCCAGCTGCTCCACTTCTGATCCAGCTCTCTGCTATGGCCTGGGAAAGCAGTAAAGCATGGCCCAAGTTCTTGGGCCCCTGAACCCGCGTCGGAGACCCAGAGGAAGCTCCTGGCTCCTGGCTTCAGATTGGCGTAGTTCTGGCTGTTGTGGCCATCTGGGGAGTGAAGCAGTGGATGGAAGATCCCTCTCTCTGCGTGTCACTCTGCTTAAAAAAAAAAAATCTTAAAAAGAAAAAAAAAGGTAGGTAGGAAGAAGGGTGAGGAAAAATAAGAAGAGAAACAGGCCTACTAGAGTCCCAGGCCCTCTCAACTTTGTTTTGATACTTTTCTTGACAGGCAGAGTGGACAGTGAGAGAGAGAGACAGAAAGGTCTTCCTTTTCTGTTGGTTCACCCCCCAATGGCCGCCGTGGCCGGCGCACCGCACTGATCCGAAACCCAGAGCAAGGTGCCTCCTCCTGGTCTCCCATGCGGGTGCAGGGCCCAAGGACTTGGGCCACCCTCCACTGCCTTCCCAGGCCACAGCAAAAAGCTGGACTGGAAGAGGAGCAACCAGGACAGAATCTGGCGCCCCGACCGGGACTAGAACCCCGGGTGCTGGCGCCATAGGTGGAGGATTAGCCTAGTGAGCCGCGGCGCTGGCCGCTCCTGGCTCTTGGCTTCAGATTGGTGCAGCTCCGGGGCTTGTGGCTATCTGGGGAATGAAGCAGCAGATGGAAGGCACCTCCCTCTCCGCCTCTCTGCCTGTCTGTAACTCTGCCTTTCAAATAATTAAATCTTTAAAAATTAAAAATTAAATATTTAAAAATTAAAGATTTATTTATTTATTTGAAAGGCAGAGTTACACAGAGAGAGGAGAGGAGCGGCAGAGAGAGAGAGAGAGAGAGAGAGAGAGAGAGAGAGGTTTTCCATCCCCTGGTTCACTCCCCAATTGGCTGCAATGGCCGGAGCTGTGCCGATCCGAAGCCAGGAACCAGGAGCTTCCTCTGGGTCTCCCATGCGGGTGCAGGGGCCCAAGGACTTGGGCCATCTTCTACTGCTTTCCCAGGCCATAGCAGAGAGCTGGATTGGAAGTGGAGCAGCTAGGACTCGAACCGACGCCCGTATGGGATGCCAGCACTGCAGGTGGCGGCTTTACCCACTACGCCACAGTGCTGGCCCCAATAAATAAATCTTAAAAAAAAAAAAAAAAAGAACAGTTACTCTGGCAAGTTTCAGTTAAGGATCTGAAAGCTTACTCTCAATGTCTGGCTGCGGCCAGGAAACAAGGGATCCTGGCGGCTCCAGCCCATGGGCCACACGCTGAGTAACCCTCACCCAGGACAACTTATCCCAAAGTCATCGGCAGAGCTGACAGATGATGTTGACATGCCAGGGCCAACAAGGTGTGAAAGATGCCACGAATCCTGGTGTGCACAGGGCTTGGTGGCACAGCAAAGGCTCAGAGAAATCTTGTTCAAAACAACAACAACAACAAAACACCTGCTTACTCTTACTGAACTCAGTTTTTCAAATTTATTTGCCCTTCTCTTGATTTTCTTTGTTGACTTACTATTTTTGAAAAAGATTCCTTTATGTATTTGAAAGGCAGATTGGAGAGAGAGACAATCATCCATCTACAGGCTTACTCCCCAAATGGCTGCAATGGCCAGGGCTGGGCCAGGTTAAGCCAGGAGCTTCTTCCAGGTCTCCCATGTTGGTGCAGGGGCCCAAGGACCTGGGCCATCCTCTGCTGCTTTCCCAGGTGCATTAGCAGGGAGCTGGATCAGAAGTTGAGCAGCCAGGACTTGAACCGACACCCACATGGTGGTGGTAGCTTAACCCATTAAGCCACAACATGGATTTATTTATATATAACACCTGCAGCATTTGTCAAACTACACTCCCGAGTTACCTGCCAAGACGTGCTTGCCTGAGGTCTGGCCTCCGGGCAACCTGCCTAGCCTGGCAGGAGGAGGTCATTGATGCTGGAACCCAAAGTGGAAAATTCCCCAGGCTCACTGGGCGAGGCTGGGTCAGCCCGGGAAAGCCCCAAGACAGCGCGGTGGGCAGACCGCACCAACCAGGGCAGGGACCTGCCTGCAGCGCAACTCAGGTGCGTCTTCATTGTCTAGCTGCACTGAACAAGAGCCCCAGCTGTTACTGCTGCTACATGTTGACAACGGCTTAGCAGATCGGCCGTGGTGGCCTTGAGCAAAAACCTGTGCACAGCATAAACTCAGCTGAGTGCAGGGAGTCTCTGGGTTACTGGGGGAGCGGGGAACTCCCACACACCAGCAGTAGCGACCCTGTGTACTCTGCCCTGGGCTCCCCCAAGCCCGACGCCCACTTGGGTTTTCCTAATTAGCCATCAGCAGGCCGATTTCTGCTCCAGGCACTCCACAAACCGTCCGTGCCACACTCAGTACCATGGGAGCCTGCCCTGGCTAAGGCCTGGCTCGCTCCGTTTTAACAGCCAAGGCTACTTTGTCTGCAGGCATCCACCCCTGCACACAGCTCACCCAGACAAGCAGCCGCTACGGGCATCCCGAAACTCACCCTGGACATGTAGCACCACGGCGAGACCCCCGACTTGCTCCCTGGCCCGTGTGCGGGCTAAAATAAGCCAGCAAATTCTGCGATTCGCCTTGCAGGAAAAGGTGAGACCTCTGATTTTGAAGGAGGGCCAGCTGCAGGCGCCTGTGGCTAAGACCGCAGAGGAAGAGGCACCTGCCCATCTTTGGCGGCTAGAAGAGGGGCCTCGGCTTCCACCTGGTGCACTCTCTCTTTGGCGACATGCAGCTTGGAAGCCTGAGCCACCAGGTGGGAAGTGTCCCTGTGTGGGAGCCACTGCGCTAGGAAGACCATGAACAAAATCTCCTCCGCCCCCAGGAGCCCCCCATCCGCCCCCCTCCCCCCTCCTCGAACCCCTGCCCAGGTACCAGACCGTAGAGAAGGATCCTCAGAGACATTGCTAGCGTGGGCTCACACAGCGGTGCTGCCCCTGAGCTGTGAGAGCTGATGACGACGCAGGGTGCTTTAAGCCACTTGTTTTGGGGTGCTCTGTTACTCAGCAGGGGATAACACGCCCCCGGAAGTGGGATGCCATCAGTGGTCCCTTCCACTCCTCAGTCCCCTCCACTCCTCCCCAGGAGAGAATCTTCCATCTGCTGGTTCACTCCCCAGATGGCTGCAATGGCCAGGGCTGAATCAAGCCAAAGCCAGGAACTCCATCTGCGTCTCCCACGTGGGTGCAGCCGTGGGCTTTTGTCGCTTTCCCGGCCTAAGCACACACGAAGGAACCCAGCACACCCTGGCCTTGCCCCCTCACACCTGCCTTCCCATTCCTCACCTCCTCGCTGACTTCTTCTAGAAGGTTCTGGTTTAAAAGCCCAGTGGGTCACTCTGTTGTTAACCTTGGACATGTCCATTCTCCTGGCTTCTCAAGTTCAACACTCTGCTCTGCCAGGCACTGGACAGATGGCGTGCCCCCCTCCCCTGGGCACCCCAGAGACCTCATTCTTTGCCTCCCCCCCCCCCCCCAGGCACAGAGCAGGACTGATAACCTCTCGCTGCTCAGCAGGAGAGAAAGGGCACCTGTTCCCTGGGCCGAGGCGGTTCCTGAGTGGCTCCTTACATGGCGGAGCTCATGGCTCTGGTTGCCCCGGGAGACCTACACCCTGCGATGGCTCCAGGTGCCCCGGGAGACCTACACCCTGCAATGGCTCCAGGTGCCCCGGGAGACCTGCACCCTGCAATGGCTCCAGGTGCCCCGGGAGACCTGCATCCTGCGATGGCTCCAGGTGCTTCTCACTGGTCCAGCTGTTGGGCACCACCTTCTCCTTCCCAGAGAAGGGCAAGCACCTATCTTCACTCGCAGCGTGGGAAGCCAGTGCCCGCCAGGGAATTGTGTGCTCAGGACAGAAAAATCAAACAGGCAAGATCGATTATTGTGTTGTATGAGGCTTCTTTAGGTTGTGAATGGGCACAACCACTAATTTTCTTATCTCTGAAACAGAAAATAATGCAGCTACAAGGATTGAACAGGGCAATCTATGCAAAACACTTTGCACAGTGCCTGGATATGGGAAGATCTTACTAACCATAGGCTATTCTTACTCTTACTCCATTAAAAAAAAAAAAAAGACTTATTTTATTCATTTGAATGGCGGACTTAGAGAGAGAAGGGAGGAGAGAGAGGGAGAGAATCCTCCATGTGTTGGTTCACTCCTCAAATGGCTGCAATGGCCAGGGCTGAGCCAAGCCAAAGCCAGGAACTCCAAACCCAAGCTGATCCATGCTTAGCTTCAGAACTAAATTGGAAGAGTGGGCACTTGGCACAGCAGTTAAACCCCGGCCTGGGTTCATGTCCCAACTTTGTGCCTGAATCCAGCTTCCTGCTGATGGGCACCCTGGGAGGCAGCAGTAATGTTTCAAATACTTGGGTCCCCACCACCCACCTGGGAGACCTACATGGAGTTCTGGGGTTCCTGGCTTCAGCCTGACTCATCCCCAGCTGTCACCAGCATTTGGGGAGTGAACCAGTGGATGGAATCTCTCTCCACCTCCCTCCTCACACCCACCCCTACATCTCTCTTTCAAATAAACAAAAACAAATAAGAATTAAATGAAAACAAAGAAACCTTTGGTACCTCCTCAGTAGGGAAGGGGAGACCAGTGGCTTGTTGGGTGTCTTCCCTTCAGGGGCGGCACAGTGGGGCCACAGTTAGCAGGTGGCATCATTCTCATTGGTGAACGGGGACACAGCCACTCGCTCTGAATAAAGATATTAGCCAAGAGTGCAGAATGGAACCAGCTTAGAGGTCAAACCTTCTCTCTGGAATGCCAGCTCTTGGAAAGGCTGTTGGGCACTGGCAGTGGCAAGTCGTCCACTTGACTTACCACCACCTGCTGGCTCCCAGGGGTACACATGGGGCTGCACCTGCCCTGCAGTTTGCAGATGGGAAACATCCGGAGCTGGAGACCCCAGGACATTGGTTTTAGTTCAGGTTCTGGCAGCAGCCTGGGACCAGGAGCTCAGTGACCCAAAGGAAGCCAATGTTCTGGGAGAGGAAATGAGTTAATCTTCAGGATCTCAGGAGGGAACTTCACAGATGTTCTGCCAGGCCCTGGGCATGGTGAAGACAAGAGCTTGAAGCCACCTAGGTGGTGGGTGCTGACGCTGTGTTTCACACACACGAGCTCTTTTCTGTTGTCACTCACTAAGCACTGCTGACCACCGTGTAGGTTACCAAGATGCACTTGCCATGTATCTTACCCTCAGGGGCCTTCTTCCTCTCTCTGTCTTTGGCTTCGGTTTTTCATTCTCCCTGGGGTCTGTGCCTTGTGCTGCTGCCTGGGGTGACACTTGGGCCCCCAAAGGTGAGAAGGGTGGTTGGTCCCTGAGCCAACGGTCAACACAGACGTTCACTGGGGCGGTCAGGAGCCTCAAGAGGTCCAGCTGAAGACTGCTGGCCAGCCCGAACACGTGGCAGCCCCGTCCCCTGGGCAAATGAGCTGGGCGCTGCGCCTCCATGGGGTACCTTTGAAAATCCCTTATGAGAAAGCCACAGGGAAGGCAGGAGAGCCGCAGCTGAAGACGGACTGTTGGGCGCTCTGGGTTCTGCAGGGATGGGCCGCGGGAGCTGGCACTTCCACATGGCACAAGGCCCAGGCATAGCAGGCGGCACAGACACAGCCTTAATTGATAGCTTAATTAAGGAATTAGGTAGGTTATAACTTCCAACCTACAGCTTGGTTAAGCTAAATTTCATTATCTCCCTTTCTTGTAGACACACACAAACTGGAGCAAACGAGGGGTGCGTGTCGGCCACCCAAGAACTGTTGCTACATGAGTGTGGCCTACCTGCCTGCGACACGGGTAGGCAAAAAGTGCCAACAGGAAACCCCAGAAAGCCACAGCTTACCCTCTTCCCTTGAGTTGGCTGAACTGCCTTCTGAAAATGAGAAACGCCATCTCCGAGAGCCGGGCAGCAGCCTTCAGGGTTCTAAGCCTGAGAAACACACAGGGGCCGGCTTCTGTGGCTCTTCGATGAAGCTACTACCTGCAATCCCAGCATCCCATATGGGCACCTGTTTGAGTCCCGGCTGCTCCACTTCCCGTCCAGCTCCCTACGAACGCGCCTGGGAAAACAGCAGAAGATGCTCCAAGTGCTTGGGCCCCTGCCATCTACATGGGAGACCCGGATGGAGTTCCAGGCTTCTGGCTTTGGCCTGGCCATTGTACTGTGGCCGTCTGGGGAGTAAAGCAGCAGATGGAAGATATCTGTTTCTCACTCACTCTCTTTCTAGTAAATAGGGAAGGAAGGAAGGGAATCTAGAAACGTGGAAGAAGACAAAGCATGCTCTCGTTTCTATAAAGGAAACTAGCAGGTGTTCCATGAGCCACTTGGCACAGCTGCCTCTTCGAGCTGCGTAGTGTGTGGGCTGGGGCTGGGGAACTTGAACTCCCTCCTGATTGCTCTTCAATCCTTGTTACTTGCAGCATGGTCCCTGGAACTAGCATCGACCTCAGGCGGAAGCTCATCAGAAACACAGACTCTCAGAGCACATTGCAGACGCACGGGATCAGAAGCTGCATCTGAGCAGGAGGCACAGGGGATCTGCGTGAACATGGACGTTTTACAGTCAGGGACCTGGGCAACAGGCTTTACAAAGCAGCTTCTAGTTAAGGTAAAAGATTCCCTAAAGCATTCTGTGTAGCTGGAAGCTGTGTAAGAAGAGCTGTTTGAGAAATCTAGGCCATCGAATGGAGATCTCTAACTGAAGTCTGACCTATGAATATGATATGGGATTTTGCAAAAAGTGATTCGAGGTGAAGAGAGACTTAGCTTCGCGAGGGGACAAAGTGACAGAGAACAGACAGAAAGCGTGTAGGCACACTAGTGGCAAACCATGCCATACCGTGTGATTTTGCCAGTAGGCTGGGGCGTGGGGGTTAACACACGTCACGGGCACCTGCAGGAGCAAGCGAGAAGCCTGCAACCCACGACGCTCCAAGTCCAGCGGTCCTTCCTTGGTGCTCTCTCCTGTCAGAAAAGCCCCTTGCTTACCAGAGCACTCCAGGAGTTCACGGAGGGAGGATGCCGTGGCGCAGTGGGGTAAGCCGCAGCCTGGGACGTCTGCAGCCTGCGACCATCTCAGCGTGCTCGGGATTCAGTCCCACCTCTGCCTTCTGAGCCTGCTTCCTGCTGGTGGGTCTGGGAAGGCAGGTGATGGCTCAAGTACCTGGGTTCCTGCCACCCCTGTGGAGAGACCTGGATGAGTTCCTGGCTCCTGGCGCAGCCTGACCCAGCCCCAGCTGTTATGGGCATTTGGAAAGGGAACCAATAGATGGAAGACCCGCCTCTCCCTCTCTCTCTCTTAAATAAAAATAAACATCAATTTGTGGGAAAATGGAATCTAAAGGTTATTTTGGTGTTCCCCCAATTTGAAATCCTTGTATTTTTTGTTTGTTTGTTTGTTTTGTTTTTGACAGGCAGAGAGGACAGTGAGAGAGAGAGACAGACAGAAAGGTCTTCCTTTGCCGTTGGTTCACCCTCCAATGGCCACCACGGCCTGATCCGAAGGCAGGAGCCAGGTGCTTATCCTGGTTTCCCATGGGGTGCAGGGTCCAAGCACTTGGGCCATCCTCCACTGCACTCCCGGGCCATAGCAGAGAGCTGGCCTGGAAGAGGGGCAACCGGGACAGAATCCGGCACCCCGACCAGGACTAGAACCCAGTGTGCCGGCACCGCAAGGCAGAGGATTAGCCTATTGAGCCGCGGCGCCGGCTCCTTGTATGGTTTTTTCATAGTACTTTTTTCTTTTTCTTTTTTAAAAAGATATATTTATTTATTTATTGGAAAGTCAGAGTTACACAGAGAGAGAAGGAGAGGCAGAAAGAGAGAGAGAGAGAGGTCTTCCATCTGCTGGTTCACTCCCCAACTGGCCACAATGGCCGGAGCTGAGCCAATCTGAAGCCAGGAGCCAAGAACTTCTTCCCGGTCTCTCACATGGGTTTAGGGGCCCAAGGCATTGGGCTATCTTCTACTGCTTTCCCAGGCCACAGCAGAGAGCTGGATCAGAAGTGGAGCAGCTGAGGCTTGAACCAGAGCCCATATAAGATGTTGGCACGGCAAGCGATGGCTTTACCTGCTACATCACAGCGCTGGCCCCTTAAAATACTTATTTTCCGCAAACTTTTTGAAGATCTCCTCATATGCACAGATTTTAAAATGTTTTCATGCCCAATAAGCCTTTCTTTTACTTCCATTGACTCCAGCTTTGAGAGGACCTTCATATTTGCACACAAACACCCCCAGCCCACCCTGAGCTTTGTCATTGCCAAAGGCAGCCTGGGACCCCCACCAGCAGAGACAGAAGCCCCCCACCCCCTGTTGCAAAGGGGGCTCCAGGCGTGTATCACAGACGGCCTTGAAAACGAGGCCATGCGAGTGCTGCGGATCTAACGTGACATCAGGGAGAGCCACTGAAGTTCAGGAAATAGGACAAATGACATCCAAATTGGGCTTCCAAGGGTAAGATTTGAGATAGATTGAGTAAAAAGTTACTGCAAGAGGCCCAAGCACTGTGGTGTAGCAGGCTAAGCTTCCGCCTATGGCGCCAGCATCCCATATGAGTAGCTGGTTCAAATCCCGGCTGCTCCTCTTCTGATCCAGCTCTCTGCTGTGGCCTGGGAAAGCAGTAGAAGATGGCCCAAGTCCTTGGGTCTCTGTACCCACATGGGAGACCTGGAAGAAGCTCCTTGCTTTGGATGGGTGCAGCTCTGGCTGTTGGAGCCATCTGGGGAGTGAACCAGCTGATGGAAGACCTCTCTGTCTCTCAAATAAATAAATCTTAAAAAAAAAAGTGACTGCAAGACTCAAGCAAGTGTCACTGAGGCTTCCCTGATGGTAGCCGGTGTTTCCTTATTAAGAGTGCAGTGAACAGCACTTAATTTTGCTCTGATGGACACTTACAGGCACTTAGTAGATGGTCAATAACACTCTTGTCCAATGAGGGCCTTAGACACGGTGACATGGAGCAGTCTACGTAGGAGTCCAGGGCGGACATATGAACCCGGCGCAAACACCGTTGCTTTTGTGCAGGCAGCTCCGTTTGCTGGCTGCTTTTAACTCTCCCCAGCTCGCTATCGTCTTTGGGGGCACTCGGGTTGGGGCCACGGCTGCGGGCAGGTGCACCCCATGCAGGGTCCATTCCTTCCTTTCTGTTTGCTGACTTCAGCTTGCCTGGGGACAGAGCAGGCATTGGGAAAGGCAGCTCTGGTCCCTGCCAACATGGGAGCACTTGGGCAAGTCTCCTGAGGACCCTGGGCTTGTTCCTCCTCCTGTCCAATGCCAATAAGAACTGGGGACATTTGGGACCCACGGCTAAGGCTGCTGGCACTGGCTGTGACCCAGGATGTCCTGGGGGTCCCTGGACACCCACCCCCGATGTGGGGGCACTTGTCTGGTTAGGCCAGAGTCTTTTTTGCCTCTTTGTCCTCAGTACAGGTGACTGGATTCTGGATACCAACATTGCCCCTGCTTTCCACGAACTCCTTAATGGTAAAAGAGCTGCTGGGTTTCTCTGCTTTGGTCATAATTTCTTATATCAGCTTTAATTAAGTTCCTGTTTCTTACACTTCCCCAGCTTATCTCAGACTTAATGTACAGAGGAGGGCGGATTTTTAATATATTGTACAGCTCCTGTTCCAGGTCTCCGGTGACTCTCACACACTCCATCTGGTGTCACAAAAGCTTTCTCAAGCCTGCACTCCTTCTCTGAAGTTCTTTCCCAAATCCTATCCAGAAATGAATAGCTATCGGATGCTGATGAGTTTCAGGGCATCTAATAGTATATTGATCCTGGACAGGGGCTTAGCATCTGGTTTGGCTGGAGAATTTAATTTTCTAGAAACCACACAATCGAGCTGGTATTGACACGAACACTTCTCCAGGGTTCCTTTAAATGCTAGTGCATGGAGCCGCTTCCCCGACAGCCTTTGAAAAAGCAGCCTTGGAGCCCAATGTTGGTTTATTCTGCAGGAAGAGATGATGAGGCATCTGATCTGAGGCCCCCTCGGTATTTCGAGGTCTTGGACTTTCTGAGGTTCTTGGATTTGAGAATTATTGTTGTTTCTCAAGTCTTCACTCATTAGCATCGTTTTGACCTTCGGCTTCCATGGCCAAAACAACAGAGCACCCTTCTGCATGGGGGTCTCGGAGCCGCGAGACTTCTCATCTTCCAAGGCCGAGCCCAGGAACCTCTCCTATGTTTCTTGGCCCTGCTTCCTCCCCCTACCATGTGATGGAGAAAGAGCAGTAATGGAGTCAGACTATCAGGGGAGGGGGCCAGCGGTGTGAGCCCCTCCGCCGAGGATCAGCCTTTACTGAAGTCCCAAAGTGCCTCGGATGCTTGCTTGCTGCCTAAATGGTGGCCCCTGGTGTTTTCACTGTGGCTGCTTCTCACATCCCAGGGGCCATCAGCTCCAAAATCTTTGTCCTAAAAGGCCTCAGAGACTTCGTGCAAACAACTTCTCACGATCCTCCTGACAGCTCGTGGTTCTCAAGCTCACGGTCAGCAACTCCCACCTCCAACCCACCTTTGCCACCACCGTGCTTTCCCGCTGGTCTGAGGCAAGGCGGGGAGATGGAGATGTCTGCACAGGACACCTTGCCTGATGCTCTGAAGCTCCTTTCCTTAGCAAGCATCACTTTGTCTCCTTGGAAGCACACAGAGAGCCACCTCTGAGGCCGGCGCTGTGGTATAGTAGATTAAGCATCTACCTGTGGTGTCAGCATCCCATACGGGCACTGGTTCGAGTCCTAGCTGCTCCACCTCTGATCCAGCTCTCTGCTGTGGCCTGGGAGTGCAGTGGAGGATGGCCCAAGAGCTTGGCCCCTGCACCCGCATGGGAGACTGGGAAGAAGCTCCTGGCTTTGGATCAGCGCAGCTCTGGCTGTTGCAGCCACTTGGGGAGTGAACCAGCAGATGCAAGATCTCTCTCTCTCTCTCTGTGTAACTATGCTTCTCAAGTAAATGAATAAATCTTAAAAAGAAAAAAAAAATAAAGCAAGCAAGCAAGCTACCTCTGTGTTTGGAGAGGGCAAACAGCCTTCTTCCACGTGATTTAACCTGGCCTCCAAGGATAGACATTCGGGCTGTTTCCAGCTTTTCTGTATAACAACGGGACAACTGACACCCTCTTACAGATTTTTTTTTTTTAACTTTCTGGTTGTAAAAGCAATCTTGCTGGGCCAAAGACACTCCATACAGTCTGATCCTGGTAGAACGGTCCCTCGCTAGAAAGTAATTTTCCTTTCCCTAGCCGGGCACGCACACGATTCTTTTTGTCAATGGCCTCTGTCAATCACCGTGTCAATTTCTCTACTTAATGGGAACAGAGGACAGGCTTATTAACTGTGTGCTTATCTGTGCCCTTCCTTCAGTATCCTCCGCCTGGGCTACATCTGGGGGCACAAAGTCCTCTAAGCTGTGAATGTCATCAGCCTTCTCCCTACACAGACATCTGGATTCCTCACTCACATTTGTTGAGTGTCTGTGTTCCAGGGCCTGTTGGAAAACTCCTGTGTAGAGGGGCGGCTGTTTGGTGCAGTGGTTGAGCCACAGCCTTGGATGCCCGCACGCCATGGTGGAGAACCTGGATTACAATCCCAGCTCTGCCTGCCACGTCACACCCCTGCTTCCTGCTAATGAGCACCTTGGGAGGCAGCAGGTGATGGCTCAAGGCAGTTCTGTCCCTGCCACCCACATGGGAGACCCAGGCTGAGTTCTAGGCTCCTGGCTTTGGTCCAGTCCAGCCTAGGCTACTGTGGGCATTTGGGGAGCAAACTAGTGGTTGGCAGATTTGTCTGTCTTTCCCCCTGTTGGACCCTCGTCAGCGAGGATCCAACGCAGTCACGACACGGTCACTGTTCATCGGTTCTCAAGGAACTTTTACTTGTGGGGGCAAAAGTGGGGAGAAGAGAAAAGAGAAGAGGCGGCCGCGCTGGCCTGCCCAGATCCCAATGTCCCTTTATGCTGATATCGTCCAATCAGATGAAAGGGCGCGTATAGCCTCAGGTCGAAAGTTCATCTGTTTCACCTGGTTCTTCCTAGTTGTTTATGCAGAGTCCATTCTGTTTCATCTGTTTCACTTGGTTTTCGTAGGCCTTGGGGTCGACCGATTGCTGCAAACCGTGTAGAGGAGGTTCCCACAGGTGGCCAGCCTGTGGTTCCCCATAGCTCCCCCTTTTTTGTTATTTATGGCACGGAGTTGTGCCTGTCTTAGGTTCCCAGTGACGTGCCACCTGCTTCTTAGGTTGCTAGGGGCACTCGCCAGTGATTACCCATCTTTGGCTACCGCTTCATCATGCCAAGCCATATCTGTTGCTGAGGGTCAGAGCGATACATAGCAAGATAGCCTGTCGGACCACTACAGATATTTATGATTTTTGTATGAGAAATGTAAGGAAATTTGAAATTCAAGTCCTCAGGACAACAAAAGTGATTAAGCAATACTTCAAGTAACAATGTTAATGCCATTTACAAAGGAAAAAACTGATACAAAAACATTCTTATTTACATTACACAAAGCTTAGGTGTTAGCCTTGAACGTAACTTTCAAAATACCTTCAAATATATCCAACTCAGCTCACTTTGCTGATTTGGTGCAGTACAGATCACGTGCAACATCTTTTTCCCCTTAAGACAAAACAATTCTTCAAACAATACTGCAAGTACATCACTAAACACCATGAACTCAGTTTTGCCACACTTTTTCCTATTCAAAAATTTATAGTATATAGAGCTATAGCCAATGCATCGCAATTAGCTACCGCATATTCTCCTATTCCCCCTTTTTGTTTATTAAAGTTTTTAAGTATAGGTGAGTCTGTTCAATTATTGCCTGCCCTTTGGGATTATAGGGCACACCTGTAACGTGCTTTATGCCGAATTCTTTTAAGAATGTAGCAAAACGGGCCGAAGTGAACGCTGGCCCATTATTTAATAATTTTGGGCACCCCCCCCCCCAAGCGGCAAAGGACTGTAGACAGTGTTGAATAACCTGTTGAGTTCCTTGTTTAGAGCCGTGGCTGACACAATTCCAGAGAACGTGTCCACCGACACGTGCAAACAGCTCTGGCGTCTTTGCATCTGCGTGATTTTAAGGCGTTCTTCAACCTTCTGTAAACGCTCTTTCTAGGGTGTCTTCTCGGAGCTGCCAACAACAGGTCTGCAAATGAAGTTGCTCTAAGACGTCCCTCCCCCATAAAGTTACAGGGATAGCACACACTTAAAGTTGTACTTTGTCTGTGGTGCCTTCTTGATCATTCCAGTCTAGCACTTGCGCGCTTCGGGATGGGGCAACAGTGGTGCCCAATCCTACCAAGGTGTTATCCCCTTCCTGGAGGGGCCATGAAGGAGGCCAGTCTTGTTCAGAGATAATACATCTGCGCCCGTATCTAACAGCCCCTTGATTGCCTTTCCTTTGATAATAAGAGTCCATAGTGGGCACTCGCCAAGAGTCATAGTGAGGGCTGCAAAATGCTTTCCTTGATTACCTCTAGTATCCTTTACAAGGCTTATTATTAGCAGCTGAGCAACGGGCTGCAATGGCAACAGCTGCACTATCCCCTTCGTAGATTGGAACATTACTTTGAGCTTTGAGCAAGGCAACTGAATAAGCCTCGTTAATGAATTTGTAGCCCTTCCTATAGTAACGCCTAAACCGTGGATATCATCCATGGGCTCCCGAGGTTCCACATCTATTGCCTGGATTCCCATTTGAGGTGTTAATACTAAATAGTTGGTGGCTCGCAGCTCTGTGCAGTAAACGCTTGCCGGTTCTTTTGAGACGGTCCTACTCCCCCCATGGTTTGTCCTCTCACCCATTGAGTTTTCGGGCCCCTGGGTGTGGGGGCCCGCCACTCTTTTTTTTGGAATGTACTATTCTGGCCACTTGATCTGGTGGGCAATAGAAGCGGATTGCCTGCATTATCTTGCTTGGAATAGCACTCATTTGCCCAATGGTTGCCTTTACCGCATCGAGGACACAGTCCTGGTGTAAGACCCCTTAAGCAGGCGTCCCACAAATTGACCGGACCCCAGAAACACGACCTCCACTCCAACAACCGCTGTAATAACAAGAGGAAGTTTATTTCATTTGCAAATGGGCTGTCTCAATAGCACCCTCTAGTGTAGTGCAGAGAGAGCAGCCGCGAACATCAGTTTTTCAGGGTATTTAAAGCTTTAAACCACAACATTAGCATATTTAGTCGTGTTACAATTTCATTGGATATGTTAATGGTTACTGGGTAAGGGGCTAAGGAAGGGGGCAGTTCGGGCAGTTTCCCAAGCAAGCAGGGCGGGGGCGTGCAGTAAATACCCTGCATACTTTTGCCGTCTGCCGGGACCTACAGATAAGGGGCGGTTGGGTGCTTCCCATGCCTTTATCTGGTGCCTTATCTCAAACTGCAGCTGCCTGCCCTTGACTCATAGTTTCGGCCCAATTTCCAGGAACTGTTTTACTAGAGTTCCCTAGATCCTAGTTTTTTAGCAGGTAAATTTTCAGAAGTCCTTCATTCCCCCCTTTTTGTTTTTGGCCAATTTTAATCTTAAAATTTTAGGGATCCCCCTTAACCCCTGTCTCTGTTATATCCTCTGTTGAAGGTCTGAAACAAAGGAAGGGAGCGGGGTGTTTGAGATGCAGATGCATATAGTTGTCTTCTCTTTAGGCCTGTCACACACACATAAGCTCATGACTGACTTCCTACCTAACATTTCCCCTCAAGAGGAATACCCAAAATTTTTGGGATTATGGATGGAGTTCTGTCTTCTGTAACTTCTTCAAAGCTGGCATGTGGGCGTCGAGGGAGATTTGGGTATTTCCCCTTGCTATCTGTCTTATGGTATGTGACAGTAGCCTTAGAAAGGCTGTGCTGCTCGGTCCAGGGGGCTGCTCAGGTCGTCCAGTGGGATGGGCTGGAAGCCTTATCTGACGACAATTTGGAGTTTAACAGCTCTTAGTCTGCTAGAGACAAAATGAACAAGGGCATTAAAAACACACAGTCCAAAGAGAAGCAGCAAGATTACAGAAGTTATTGGGCCAAGGAGAGGAAATAGCCAAGATTTCCATGACCAGATGTTAGGCCAGAAATCCCAGCCCTGCTTGGCCTGGTCCTGGAGCTGTTTGGAATTGTCCAGGAAAAGTACAAATTTGGGTTTGTACCTGTCCAGTCTGATTGACTCAGAGACAACATTTTTCCTGGAGCATGGCACAGATACCCCCTGGAGCAGTAGTTAGTATGTTTAACACTTTTTCTTTTTATAACCTTTTGTGACTTTCACACACCCTCTTTAACTTACTTTAAACATTTTACCATTTTCATTCCAGTCTAGAGTAAACTAGCCATCAGGATAAAGTCATTCTTACAAACCATGTCCTTTTCTTATTTAAAAAGCTCTTTTCTTTTTAGCCCTTTTTACCAACAACACTCTTTCCTTTTGAACCTTTCTTACCAAGCACACATTTTTATACTTGATGTTTTCCATAGAGCCTGGTTGGCTCTTCTTACTTCACCAGAAGACTAAGGTTTCCATGCAGAGTGAAGATGCCTTAAAAATCCCTTGTGTGATCTAGAGCTCTGGTTAAGGCAATCAGTTCTGCTAGCTGAGCAAAAGTTCCTGGGGGCAGAGCATGTTTCAATAACGTGCCATGTTGTAACTGTTGCATACCCTGAGCAGCAGGTCCTGTCTGACAAAGCTGCTTCCATCTATAAACCAAACTTTATTTGCATTAGTCAGGGGGCTGTCTTTTAGGTCCCTTCTGTTGGCACAGATCAAGTCTATAGCCTCAGTACAGGAGTGGAGGGGACCACTTTCCCCTGGAACTGGCATGAATTTGCTGCATGGCCCATATCCTCTCTGGGGCTGGTTTTCTCTCCCCAGGGGAGAGGATAAGGGTTAAATAATTAACACTCTAATGGACTAGCAATGCTTTGTTTTCCTCCAGATACCTAGTAGCTAGTTTTGCTAGGAAGTTAAGACTCTAGACTAGAGTCTCAGACTGGGAAAGGAGACAGACTACAAATTATTTACATTTAATCATCTACATTATGGATTATTGTGCACCCCCCCTCAAGAGACAGTCCCTTTAAGTCCTCAGTGAGGACCTGTCCGAATAGGTGCAGGACTGAGTTAGCTGTTACTGAAAGTCCTGTTTTTAGGAACTGGCAGGGAAGACTTTCTCTAAGCTTAATACTATTGGATAGACGTTTAAGGCCTGGCTGGGTGTGTGAGGCCCAGACCTATCCAGGGGGTGCTGGAAGAGAATTGCAAGAGATGTGAATCTCCTTTAAGGGAGGCACCCTGTTGACTTGCATTACCTGGCTAGACTAGGAGGAGAGCTTTAATAGGAGGCTGGTACAAATAGGCAACTTGCGTTTCACTGACCCTAGGCCATCCCCTCAATAGCAGTGGCTGGAGCTAGAATCTAGGCAGAGGCTGGGCAGAGCTAAAGGCTTTTTAGCTCGGGGCCACAAGGTCTGCGGTTCTGAACCAGGAGTCCTTCGACACCCAGGGCAGTTCCGTGTCCAGTGGCTGTGCTCTTGGCAGAGCTGACAGAAGACAGTTTCTGTCTCGACAGCTGCTTGCCCAATGCCCTGGCTTCTTATATCAGCAACAGGTGCTGTTTGGGGTGCACTGGCCTTGCTGGGTCTCCTTGACGGCAGATCACCGTGCAGAAAGCCATAGATTAGCCTGTTGCCTATCCTTATATCGCTCCTGCTGCTAGCTTGCTCCTCGTTCTCCTGGTCTCTAATGAAATAGACCAAGGAGGCAGCCTCTATGTCAGTCAAGGGGGTGCTCAACCCAACCCTGATTTTTTTTTTAATATTAGGGTGAGCTAAAAAACTATGGTCATGGGCAAATTCTGACACTTAGTATTTTCCTGCGAGTTAAGACCGTGCCCATGAGGAGAACTATGACCTTTTAGGTAAGATCAACTGTGGTGACCTGCTTGCATACTTTAAGGTCATCAGTACAACCTTTTATTCATCCCTCAATTTGGTCTAAAAGGGGAGTCCTGCCCACTTACCATGTACACTGAAAAATTAATTTAGCTGTCACATTATTTTATAGTTTAACCTCTTATTTTGGCTATGCTGTTTGGTCCTCCATACTGTGGCCAGGCATTATTACAGAAAAGGTCAACCATTCCTTACATAAGGTCAGGGGATCAAACCGTACATCACAGTGGAGAGTCCTGCAGAACTGTAGTAACTTCCCTTCTGGAAGAGAAAAGAGGAGAAGTGAGGCAGCTGAGTCGGGTCTCCAGACTGACTTCCTGGGCTTCTGGGCTTTCACCGTGTAGCCTGTGGACACTAGAGTTTTCTTGGACTCCTGGAATCTGGTTCTCTAGCACCTGCCGCATAACCATTTCCCATCGTCTCCAAGTCTCTTTTGGAACACTCTCTCCCTTTTGGCTAGACCTCCCATTTGATCCACATTTAAACTAGTAATACATTTGAACTAGCAATGCCTGGTTGTTCAGCATTAGCTGGACAGAGACTTCGTCAGTCCCTCTTTAAAGGATCTGGCTTCTGAGCCAGAGACTGGAGCAGCTAGAAAGAAACACGTTTATAGCTGAAGTTTAGCATCATTTTACATCTTGGCACCACTTTTAATCTAAACAGCCGATTAGTTATTATCTCTGCAAGATGAGAGATATCTCTTTTGACATGTCCAGGGGCCCTCTGGGGATGTCAAAAGTCCGGATAATTTAGAATTCTGATTTTCAGAAAGTCTGTTAAAGGTGCCAAGAGAACTTAAGAGTACCTGGTCGAAATAAAATTCCTTAACATCCTGAAATGATAGCCATTCATTAGTCAGGGTGATTTTTACACTTTTAAACCAGATCTGATCATAATACTTAACAATACTTTTCATTAATCTGAACTTAACAGAGACAGTAGAGTACACAATAGATTACTTTGGCAGAACATGAATTCTATGTTTCTTGTTTGTCGAATAAACCAGAAATAAAAACCTTAAACATAAGGGTTCACATAATTTAGAACTATTTAACAGAGTCAAAAAGAGCTTACAGGACCTAACTCTAGAAATGGCAGAGCAACCGATTAAGCAGACACTGTTAAAATAGACATTACAGTTTTTGCAAAAACAGATTCCAAGATTTATGACTTAGACCATTTCCAGATATTTACTAACATTAGTGCACAATTTTTTTTTTTAAAAACCTCATTGTTGTAACAGAAGATCAGACTTTAACTTTAGGTCAATGTAATTTTGGCATTAGCACTTAACTTAAACAATTTTAAAGTTGTAAACCTTTTAAAACTTTTTATGACTTGCTTACACCTTCTGAAACTTTACACCTGTAGTTACTTTTACATAGTCTTGAATTGTTATGTATAGACAATCTATGAGAATACATGTTAACAAACTTAAACAATCTCTCTTATCGAATTCAAGATGTGAAAAGTACAATATATTATTTTTTTACATTTTGCTTAGCATTGATGCCTAGATGGCTTAAGACACCGAGTTATTAATGAATACCACACCATTATCTGAATTAAAAGTCAAAATTACATTTCCATGCTTTTAAGTAACATAAGAATAACTCCTCCTGGACAGCCAACATGGACACAACTTTTGAAAAGATCTTCATCGTTAAGAGAAACATGTTTAAAGCATATCAAAGACATGTGTAAAACCGAGCAAGTGAGCTACCAAGCAAACCGAAGGGCTTTGGCATTAACTTAATTCTCTGAACCAATGTTAACAACATAAAGGCTTGTATACACACAAATTTACTCTTATTTTTATAAGACCACTCTAGCTGGAAAGCAAAAACATGAATACAGCATAGGTCTGACACCATTTACAACATTTTAATACATTTCACATAATCTGAATTGACTCAAGCAGCTGTTACTTTAACAAATTTTAGAGTCTCATCCTTTGAGAGTTCCAGGGATCCGACTGGAAGCCCAAAGTTGGAAGACTCGGTTTAGAATTTAAGCTGTCAGAGTCAAGCGGTTTAGCCAACAATTAGTACACTTCTGATCAGTTGGGTAATCACTCAAACACTGAAAACAGATAAACAACATAAACAACTTTGCGTTGCAGTTTTCCCAATTAAGACTCATAATGGCAATAGAAAAACGTGAAACCTTCAAGGCACTTATCTCATCAGATAAGTCAGGGACAGCAGCACAGAAAAGAACTAGACATCAGCATATGAACCATTGCTTAGGCTTCCATTAACTGCAAAGAGAAAAACCCATCAGGTTGGAAAGGGTTAATGGCTTAAGGTTCTGGCTCCCTTAGGTAAGGCCAGCAGTAGTATTGAATTGGAAATTCCTCCAGGAGAGGAAAAAAAAAGCAGCCCTGGGGGGGGGGGCGCTTTCCATAGGGATATCTGGCTATGCCTGCCTGGGTGCAGCAGGCCACGTGGACTGGAATAGAGTGCAGAGAAAGGCTGTGGTCCCCCATTTACAGGGAAAACTGCGCACACCGGGGCCTGGCAGGACTGGCCGTGGGGTTGGGTAGGTGCGCCATTTCACCAAGAGTGCTGGGAACCTCCTATAATTTAGCCAAAGCCAGATCAATTAGGACTACTGCAAACAGTCAATTAAAACAGATAGTTAACTTGAGCTCCTTTCCAGATTCAGTCCTCAGACAATCAAAGCCCAGCAACAGTAATAGCTCACAAAAACTTTAAGATGTACCAAAGCTACCATAAGCCTTCCTAATCGCCCTCCCGTTCCTTACAATCCCTCTGGAGTTTCGGCCGTAGCTAAGCCGTGGCCGGGGGGACTCCGCGTTCTCGGAGAGCTGTGGGGTGCCGGACACTCAACGGTCACTTCCACAGATCCAGTCCCGCTTGAGGGAAGGAATACTGACCTCCGATGTCTTCTCAAAGTTGCAGGGTTCTTGTCTTCGCGCAAGAAAGAATTCAGGCGTGAGACAGAGAGCAGCGGGAGGCAAAACAGCAAGGTTTATTAGGAAGGGACATCTGTAAGGATGGATGGGCACCTCTCCAGACAGAGCCTGAGAGACTCGGGGGAGGAGGAAGGAGGGAGGCTCGAGCGGAGAGGCCACACCCGACCAGGCCAGGCGGGCGGCCCAGCAAAGACGCAGAGAGCTGAGTGCGCAGTCCAGCCAAGGCTCAAAGTTAGTCCCTGTCCCATGTTAATGACAAAAGGCAAGTAAACCGTAACACAGAACACAATCACAAGATAAACAGAGACACTGCGCGCGACAACAGAACAGAACAAAACTGAAACAAAAACTTCAGATGAGGTCGGCCGCTCTATCAGCCTTTCCCAGACGAAACAAAACTGAAACAAAACTTCAGATGGGGTCGGCCGCTCTATCAGCCTTTCCCCGGGGGAGGAGGGAGACAAAGTCCTTCCCTTCCCCCCAATACACCGTTGGGGGCGTCCCCCCACGGCTGAAGCCAGGGGTCCGGACACGTCTGTCCTGCCTACTACTGGCTTCCCACTCTTTCGGCGCTCTATCGCCCGGACGCTCTATCGCCCGTACAGACAAACAATAAAACACACAAAAATACACGGAACAGAAAAGACTTACCTCCGGTTGGGAGATGGAGGGTGGATCTGGGGTTCCAAATCCCGGACGAGCCCCCAAGAAATGTAAGACCCCTTAAGCAGGCGTCCCACAAATTGACCGGACCCCAGAAACACGACCTCCACTCCAACAACCGCTGTAATAACAAGAGGAAGTTTATTTCATTTGCAAATGGGCTGTCTCAATAGCACCCTCTAGTGTAGTGCAGAGAGAGCAGCCGCGAACATCAGTTTTTCAGGGTATTTAAAGCTTTAAACCACAACATTAGCATATTTAGTCGTGTTACAATTTCATTGGATATGTTAATGGTTACTGGGTAAGGGGCTAAGGAAGGGGGCAGTTCGGGCAGTTTCCCAAGCAAGCAGGGCGGGGGCGTGCAGTAAATACCCTGCATACTTTTGCCGTCTGCCGGGACCTACAGATAAGGGGCGGTTGGGTGCTTCCCATGCCTTTATCTGGTGCCTTATCTCAAACTGCAGCTGCCTGCCCTTGACTCATAGTTTCGGCCCAATTTCCAGGAACTGTTTTACTAGAGTTCCCTAGATCCTAGTTTTTTAGCAGGTAAATTTTCAGAAGTCCTTCACTGGTTGGCGTCCCAATTGTCTCTGTTCTGTACATTCCCTTTTCATGTGACCTTTTCCACACTTAAAACATCTTTGTCCTAGCCCGTTATTGCGTATAATTTTGGCCATGGCAACTGCTGCGTGCTCTCCCGAGGCTACTTCATCCATGACATCCCTACAGATTTTTAGAAAGGTGGGAATGTCCTTGTGCTGCCAGGGTCTTAGAGCCTCACGGCAGGTTTTATTTGCTTGTTCATAGGCTAACCTTCGGACTAAAGGCATAGCCTCATCCATGGTCTCAAAGATATTGCCGGCAGCCTCCATCAATCTGTTCACAAAATCACCATAGGGCTCTGTTGGGCCTTGTGTAATCTTGGATAAGCTGTGTCTGATTTCCCCCTTCCTTGGGATGACCTTCCACGCCCTCCGAGCTAGTTCTCTCACTTGCATCAAAACCTCATTAGGGCAACTAGCCTGGGCATGTTCGTCATTAAAAGCTCCTTCCCCATTTAGCATATCCTCGTTCCAGGCTGGCTGACCGTTCCTAGCGTTAGCATGGGCCTGAGCCCTCGCGAGCTCTCTGTAAGCCGCGGACCAGAGGAGGAAGTCTCCCCCACCAAGCACTGCCTTAGCTAAGTTCCTCCCGTCCTCTGGGACTAGTCCATTGGTGCCTATGTTATCTAGGACCGTTTTAGTAAAGTTAGCATGTGGTCCATATAATTGTACTGATTGTTCTAATTCCTTCAACAATTTATGGTCCAGGGGGGTCCATCCCCAGTTGCCCTGGGTGTCCACTATCACAGGGAAAGCCTGATTTATGTGGTGATATTCTTCCCACTTGGGGGGAGTGCCTCGTCCTCCTGCCCGTTTTTCTTGAGGTTCCGGAGTGAAGCCCCCGCCTTTTGTCTCTCTTGTGAAGGAGTTCTCTGGAGGGGGGAGAGTCTTGGTTCGCATAGGGGGGTGCAGAAGGAAGGGGTCTCTCATCCTCTATCTCTCTGTCCCGACCCATGTTGGTCCTCTGTCTCCGTCCTCTTTGTCTCCATCTAGGCTCCCAGATTGAGATTCTCTCTGCGTTTCCTCTAGTAAGTCAGCCCCTTCATCTAAGAGGGCTGCTATTTCCTCCGAGTCATTACGGAGAGCTTGGTCGATCAGTTGCCATAGCCTAAGGACTTCAGGCGATTTCTCTGCTGCTCTCAATTATCTTCCGACCCTACGCCATTGTTCCTGTTCTAACTCATCGCTTTACAGCGGCCCGCTTTCACGGGCGTCCTCGCTACTTTTTTGCTACTTTTTTGCTTTCACGAGCGTCCCTGCTACTTTTTTCAAAGACAACTTGATTGTCGGGGGAGTGTTTCCCATTGTTATTCCTTTTTTCCGCGGTACCAATCCTAGGCTTTTTCTATCACCCGCCTAGATTCCTGTGTATGCACTTTCTAATTTTTTTTTTCTCCTGCTTCCAGCGACCGGTCTATCCGAGTCACAGCACCATTTGTCGGACCCTCGCCAGCGAGGGTCCAACGCAGTCACGACACGGTCACTGTTCATCGGTTCTCAAGGAACTTTTACTTGTGGGGGCAAAAGGAAAGTGGAGAGAGGAGAAAAGAGAAGAGGCGGCCGCCGGCCCGCCCAGATCCCAATGTCCCTTTATGCTGATATCGTCCAATCAGATGAAAGGGCGCGTATAGCCTCAGGTCAAAAGTTCATCTGTTTCACCTGGTTCTTCCTAGTTGTTTATGCAGAGTCCATTCTGTTTCATCTGTTTCACCTGGTTGTTTTCGTAGGCCTTGTGGTCCACCGATTGCTGCAAACCGTGTAGAGGAGGTTCCCACAGGTGGCCAGCCTGCGGTTCCCCACACTCCCTTTCAAAAACAAAACAACAAAAAACCACCCTGCAGGGAAGGCCTCACTCCCACATCTTGTTCATGAGACAGGTCCAGCAAGGTTAGTGTAAAAGCTGAGGTTCCCTTCTAAGTTCTTTTCCTAGTCTGTGTTCATTCCGACATGAAAACCCCTAAACAAAATCACAGTGGCTTCTTGGTAGTTGCTGGAGATGGATGTGGGAGCTAAAAGGATAAACAAACGCGGAGCGACACCTTCTTTCCTTCTGTATGGGTCAGAACACTGCCTGTTAGCAGAGGCTGCCCCTTGGTGGTCTCGCAGCCAGGGTTTGGAGCTCGGGACTCTGACAGCCCACAGTAGATTCCTACACAGGTGCATTCCGGGGAAGGATCAGATCAGTGAACCATGAAATGTTGGGCCATATCGGTGTCCAGCTTCAAAAACCAGCCAAACCCAATTCCGGGCCTTAACCCGAGAGATTTTGGTTTCAGTGGTCTGGTGTGACCTGGATGCCTGCCCACATGATTCTCATTGGCACCATGGCCGAGATGCCCCACTTCTATCATCCCCACTCTGCTTTCTCTCATGCCCACCATAATATACACCTAAGAAAGGTGAGGCCTGGAAAGGGGATATGCTTTGCCCAAGGTCACAGTGCTACCAAGTAGCAAGGTCAGAGCCAAGTGCAGGCTGCACTGCCCAGCCTGCTCTACCAAACCGACAAAGTGCAGGGCCGCCATTGTTCTTCCTTTCCCAGGGTCACTCTCCTCAGTGGCGTTTTCCATGGGAGCAACTCTGGCCGTGTCAACCTCTGCTTCTGCTCCTTGCCCTGTGCGGTCCTCCAACGGCTGCCCCATCGGTCAGGGCGACCAGCCAGTGTCCCTGTTCATTCTCATGGCTGCACCCCCCAGCATGTCCACTTCAAGCCACGTCCTTCCTCTCCAGTTATCTCCAGGCTTGGCACTCGGGTCCCGCCAGAGACCTGGGCCACCATGATGTTGTCCACTTTCCCTGCCAGACTGCTCCCAGCACAGGGCACCATGGCCCCTAGCATGTGCCGAGGGTAGGGATGCAGTCTCCATCGTCTTGGGAGCAGAACCCAGTTCCAACTCTGCTCTCCTCGGACGTCCAGGGCACCCATCAGAGACCCAGCCCCAGCGGGCCCAGGGACCTGCTCAGATCCTGGCCAGGCCTCTGTGGCAGAGCCGCGGCACTCACTGCGGTGGACTTGGCTGAGCTGGGAGCCACAGTCCACTGCTGACTCGGGTTGAGCTTACAGAAACGCTCACTTCTGCATCCCTGCAGCCATGCCATTTCTCAATCACATCTCTGTGTGTGCGGTGGCAAAACTGAAATATCTGTGTAGCAAGGTGGTACGATTGTCTCCACGCTGCCTGCTTTATGTTCCGATTACCGTCATCTGCTTCCTCACGAAGTGAAAAGTCTGTATTACACAAAGTTTAGTAATTGGTGTTTTAATACTTACAGAAACAGAAAGTAACAAACCAGCACAGGCAAGGGATGACGGTAGAAGTATTGGAGAATTCTGGAGTCAGGTGGGTCTCTCTAACATTATCTTCCCAGATACACGCACCCCTCCTCCAAAGCCCTCACTGGCCCCTTGCCTCCCTGCAGCCACTGCTCAGTAGCTGAGCGTCACTTCCCGCTGTGCCCGAGACTGCGGCCATCTCGCGGCGGCCCCAGGAATGACACCAGATGACGGCAAAGCTCCCGACGGCAAAGCTTCGGCCGGTACCTGCAGTGTTTCTTGCGGCTGATCCCTCCTGCAGCCATGGCACCAACCATCTCCCGAACCATCCCAACCGCGCTGTCTCTCCTGCACGTCCCCTGCACACTCTCACCTCTTCACCTCCGTGCTCCTCACCACCCTCCCTCTGCTCCGTGAGGACAGGGCCACATCCTTCTCGGCCGCTGAGACCTGGCACTGGGGTGGCATGTGACTAACAGATGACATTCAACCTGACTGTGGGGATGATGCTGTGCTGGGCACCACACACACACCAGCTCATTCACTCCTCGCACCCCATGCAATAAACCTCATAAAAGGGAGCGCGGTTTCGCCAGAACCTAGAACAGGGCTTGGCTGCAGGTGCAAAGTTCAAGGCCAGAGTTCTAACCCAAGCACCAGGCACTCGAACAGCACAGATTCCATCCACAGCTGCCAGGGCTCCTAGGTTCCTTCCCTCTGGCTCCTCTGTTTTCATTTAAACATTTGTTTTTATTTACTTGAAAGGCAGAGCAACGAGAGAGGAAAAGAGAAAGAGAGAGAGAGAGACAGAGGGGGAGAGAGAGAGAGAGAGAGTTTTGCATCTGCTGGTTCACTCCTCAAACGGCTAAAACACCCAGGGCTGGACCAGGCCAAAGCCAGGAGCGAGAAACTCCATCCAGGTCTCCCACGTGGGTGCAGGGGCCCAAGCACTTGGTCCGTGCTCTGCTGCTTTCCCAGGCACATTAGCAGGGAGCTGGATGGGAAGTGGAGCAGCCGGGACTTGAACCAGCACCCGTATGGGATGCCAGCACGGCAGGTGGTAGTTCATTAACTCAGCCTGCCCCAATGCTGGCCCCTCTGGCACCTCTTAAATGTATTTACAGCAACCCCCAGTCCACTGGACCAGACTGACAAATGTACGGGGACACTGTTTTCACTCTCCTTCCGAAAACTCTACTGACTGAAATTACTTGCAGGTGCACATCTGGCTGATAACTGCAAACCGTCTTTACCAGTTTCAGGCAATTTCTGCTCTCAGCAGCAGTCCCCTGGGCCCTCGGCTTGCTCACCTCCCCGGGCCAGGCGTCTCGAGGCTTCACTCAACTCCTTCATGCTGGCGACTCCCAGATCCCTCTGCGGCATGGCCAACTGCCTGTCTGACAGCACCACCTGTCAATCCCCATGTCAAAACAGCAATCGCTTTCCTACTGACACTACACCAGCTCCTTCTCCAGAACTCATGTGACCCGACGGCAGCCCCGCCCCCCACCCTCCGGCCCGGGCGGGGGGCCGGGGAGATCCACCTTGACTCTGTCTGCCCTGGACAGCAGACTCCACATTTCAGAGCACAGGCATCAAAGCAAGCAGCCCAGTGGCCAAGAGCGTAACACAGGAAGGAGTTTAACAAATGAAGTGCAAGGCACACACTGAAACTACAAAAAAAATAAGGATCAAAATAAACAGAGCTGGGGCCAGCGCTGTGGCGTAGTAGGTTAAGCTCCCGCCTGTGGCACAGGTTCCAGGCCCGGCTGCTCCACTTCCGGTCCTGCTCCCTGCTAATAGCCTAGGATAGCAGTAGAAGATGGCCCAAGTCCCTGGGCCCCTGTTACCCACATGGGAGACCCAGAAGAAGCTCCTGGCTCCTGGCTCCCGATTGGCTCAGCTCTGGCTGTTGCGGCCATCTGGGGGAGTGAACCAGTGGATGGAACATCTCTGTCTCTCCCTCTCTCTAACTCTGTCTCTCAATAAACAAATAAATCTTTAAAAAATGACACAGATTCAAAACAATCCCACCAAAGTCCTGGTGGACTTTCTTTTTGCAGAAACTGCTAAGCAGATCCTACAGTCTACACAGAAGCGTGAAGAACCCCGTAACAGAACAATCCTGAAAACCGACGCTGTTGGGAAACACAGTGCCCAGTTTCAAAACCTAAATAACCTCTCACCATAATCAAGTATGTTCCAATGACTTCTGACAGAAGCACAGTAGGAAAAAACATTGTAATACATGGTGCTGAGGCCATACACACAGGAATTTACATACAGTTACCTTGTAAGACATATAAAAATTAATTCAAAATGGCTTACAGGCCCAAACTTAGTGAGAACCATGAAAAAATTTCCAGAGTAAAACCTGCGAGAAAATCTTTATGGTCTCGAGTTAGGCAGAAAGAGTATTCAAAGGACAATCCATGTGACAACAACAAACTATTAAGTTGGACTTCATTAAAATTCAAAATTTGCACTTCAAAAGACAGGATTAAGAAACTGAAAAGGCAAGTCACAGATTGGGAGAAAACACTCACAGATCGTGTCTTATGTCTGTACCCACATTATACTAAGACCTCTTACTCGTCAATAAAATTAAGCAGAGTATTTAAATCGGTATTTCACCAGAGAAGATACACACATTGCTCACAAGCACATGAGAAGTTGTTCCGCATCACTGGCCACATTTCACAACCCTAAGGCTGGCTCTGAACAACACAGGACAGATAAGCACAAGTGCTGGAGAAGACGTGGCGAACCAGAATTCTCCTATTTCTGGTGGAAATGCACAACAGTTTTGGGAAATAGCCTGACACTTTCTTAAACAGTTAAACATACATCCCACACAAAGGCTTGTACACAAGTGATCAAAGGAGCACAAGCAAACGATCCACATGGCTATCCACTGGTGAATGAATACACAAAACGTGGCCTAACCATCCCATGGAGTACTACTCAGCAAGAAAAAGGGAATTACTGACACAGACCACAACATGGACAAGCCTCAGAGAGCTCTGCTGCTGAACCAAAAGAAGCCAGATGGAAAACACGGAATCCTGTGTGATGCTGTTCGTGTGAGAAGTCCAGAAAAGAGACACCAGGACAGAATGTGGACTGTTGGCTGCTTGAGGCTGGGAGGGGGAATAGGTTTGACAGCAATCGGATACAAGCTCGCTCCCTCTGACAGAGGGATTCTCAAATTGCTCGGGACGGTTTGCACAGCTCTGAAATTCACTAAAAAATCACCTCAGTATAAACTCAGTACAGATCAATGTTACGATGACAGACAAATTCACGCCTCCTTAACTCCATACAGGGAGAGGGAGGCAAGAACAGGCTCTGGATTCGAGTCCTCATACCAGCTGCTTCACTCAGGAAGTATTCAACTTTGTGTCTTAGTTTCCTCACCTGTAAAGTGGGCATTACCTGAGCGGACACTCTGCCATTGTGAGGATTCCATGAACAGTGCCAGCCACACAGCGATCATTAAGTGTTAGCTAGTTTTCTTATTAGGCTTACGCTCATGTAACTGTTAAGACAATTTCATGTAGTAGTTAGTTCTCTAATTAAACATCTTTCCTTCCAAGACTTCTTCCCTGGCGTTCAGGGCTGTACCACCTTTTGCTCAAACACTTGCCACAGCCTCCTGTCTTTCCAACCACTTCCAGGCTTCTTCCTCAAACTGGACCTCCACAGCCTGGAGGGGCCACACGGGAAATGGAAACAAAGCCCCCCCGCAGAACCTGCCTAGGATGAGGATCAAGATTAGCTGCATGCAAGACCCTCCCGATCTGGAACCTCTCTCAGCCCTCTACCCCATCCCCCACACCCCACATCAGAGTGGAGAATCGCCACCCCCAATGATCCCTTTCGTCTGTCCACTACGTTAGTTCTTTCATGGTCAGCGACCCTCACAAGGCTTCCCCAAGTCCCTCAAGGTCGGTTCACAGTTTGCCTTAGTGTGCCTCCAGGGACAGCCTGTGCCTAGCTCCAACACTGCACGGAGACGCGCTGATTACAAAACCTGACGTGCATCTTGAAGCCGGAACTCAGCACAGTCCTCCATGCCAGATGCTCAGTAAGATGCTGACTAAGCCAAACGCGGACCAGTCAGCATTTTCTCAGGTCCTAAAATGCGCTTAGCCTGCTAAACAGCCGGGATGTTTTTAAGCTTATCGTTTACGAAAATGAGACACAGGTAGCCTGGGAAAATGGAAATCTTAACAAGGCCGTGAAGTAGCCTTGTTAAGTAGCCAAAGAGAAAATACATGGGGTGACATCACTTCCCCCCAGGAAGTCATTCAGAGTCCTCACCGCCAGTGGTCCTCGACACAAAGCCAGCCAGCAACGTGCATCTTTGCAGTGGGATTTCTTCGAACCTTTGGGACATCAGTGTTTCTAAATTCTGAAACTCCCGATCTGTTCAGCATTTCCGATAGCCCACGGGGGAACATGAAACAATCACTCTCAGGGGAATTCTGTAGTGACCCACCTTTAGTTCACAGGGGAACAGCACGATCACCCTACGCCCCGGGTCCATCCCAGATGTGCTGATTTAAGCGGTCTGGGGTGGGTACACCAGCAGAAGTTCACCAGACATTTCTAAAGAACAGCCAAAAGGCAAGGCCCACTCTTAGGAAATCCTAAATGGTTCCCTTTTTCTCATATAGAATGGTGGCAGTTATGTTGTGATTTACAGACAACTAGAAATCCTCCTGGAAGTGAAATGCATAAATGCTTGAAAAACCGAAATGGATTCCCCTGTCCCAGTCTACTTTGGGTCTTAAAAGAAATTCATCTGATCAATATGCATTATTCTTATTAAACAAACACAATTAAAAGTTATTAAAATTTGTTTAAAAGTCCCCAAATCATAATTTGAGTAAGATTAAGATGTACAACCACAGTCAAGTGCACACCAAATTAAAGTTGTGATTCTAAAAGGCAACCAGAATCACCTTATTTCTAGAAGACACAGCTTAGGCCGGCTGTGAACAAACCCCCACTTGTAGACATGGCACGTTTTTCTTGGATCATCAAAGCGAAGAGGACACAGTGGCTGGCCTTGGGGCGCAGCAGGTTAAGCCCACACCGGCATCCCCTATGGGAGCACCACTCCCCGGCTGCTCCACTTCTGATCCAGCTCCCTGTTAACACGCCTGGGTGGGCAGCAGCAGATGACCTACGCACTCGGGCCCCTGCACCCACGTAGGAGAACCTGACAGAGCTTCTGGCTCCTGGCTTTGGCTTGGCCCAGCCCAGGCTGTTGTGGCCATTTGGCAACTGCACCAGCAGATGGGAGATATCTTTCTCCCTCTTTCTCACTGACCTTCGAATAAATAATAAATAAATCTTAAGGGAAAAAAAAGTGAAAAGTAAATAGGATCTCAGCAAAGTACTGACTAGGTATGGTTTCTGGTTTCTGTGTTTGCAACATAACTGCAGAGGCCTGCTTAACAGACACACAGCGTGTGACAGCATTTAGCATTGACCATTCTTAAAATGGGAAAATACAGGTAAACAACCACGTCTGTAAACACCTATTACTCTTCTCCAGAAAGCTCCTATTGATTCTCTTCATCCTTTCAAGAAACATTCTGCGACTGATATTTTGAGATATCTGAATTTTTAAAAAAGCCTTCCATAAAAAAAAACTTTAAAAAATATAAACACCTGAAAAGCAGTCAACATTTTAAAACCTGTTGAGACTCTGGGTCTCTTTAACTTTTTAAGTTAAATATAAAAAATAAAATAAAAACTATATCAAAGTATTTGTTAGACAAAACTATGGTGAATCATAGCAAAATATCTACACCAAGCACACGTGGCTAGAGTAGTCTCCACGCCATCGAAATCCTTACCAACTATGGTTTTCATAAATATATTTTGATCCACTTTACCAATATTATTTCCTCTTTTATCATAATTTCATTACCCTTTATTAAAAAATAAATTTGAAAGAATAAATTGTATTCTGGCAAAATAATTTCAAATTAAAGTTTCTTACTTAAAAAACGAGGGCTACATTTTATAACGGGAAGAATTGGAAATAATACCTTAGTGCTAACAATAATCTCATATTAAATAAAACAAAGGTGTGTAGTTCTAATTACAATCTTAATGATAATTAATAATCATGCAACATAGATAATTAATGAACACGTAACAGGTAAAGTAACGCAGGTCAACACCAAGCAACGTCTACTAAATTAGAAGAGAATTAGCCTCAGAAGGATCATTGACTCTACACTTCTGCTATAATTTAAAAAAAATGCACACAAAGACACAAAACAAAATGCACTTATTACTTTTAGCATGTTAAAAACAATCACATCCAAAAAGTATACAGATAAAAAATGTCATAGATAACATAGGAAAATAGTGCGTGTGTGTGTATATATATATTTGGCATATATATATATAAAAATCTACAGTATTTACCACTGTTGATATATATATTTTTGGAGCAGCTCAGATGCTGCCATCATCAACTAAATTGTACAGCTTGGTTTTATTACACATCACAGAATCAGAGGTTAAACACTGGAAGTAATATCCTCACTACATCTTTATATACATTTATTTCTTAGCTTCCACATGATCTAAATCAAGAGCCCCATTATTTTATCAGGATTTTGTTTAGCATCAGTGTAGTGTTTAGCTTTAATACACTTGAATTTGTTTTGACATTTAATAACATTATTACTGTTGATTAAAATTACATTAGACTCATTATATACATAAAAATCACTGTCACATTCACTAGCTAAACCAATATTACTTTGATTTTAAAAGACATATTTTTGTACCTTGAAAGCTTAAAGCCCCAGCTTGCAACAGGAAGAACCAGCAATGTTAGGTTTTCTAATTCTCCACTATTCAAATGTGAGCAAAGAAATGTGGAAAACAAGCTCTCTGATTAAACACAAGGCCGTGCTTTGTGGGAATCCCCAAAACTTTGCCAGTATCTTGGTAACTTTAGTATAACAATATTTTTAAAAACATCCCTGCTTCCCACGCTCCATGAACTTGAATTTTTTTTCTCTGAAGCAGAAAAAAGAATTTTGAAAGTATGAAAGTCATATCATTTTTTTTTTAAAGATCAAAATTCTAGGCTCCTAATAATTAGGATTTTTGAAAAACAATTTGAACATGGATACGTCTGATGATATCCACTTCTATACAGAAAGATGGGCAGAGAAAGATCTCGTGTGCCCCCGCATGGAGTTAAGGGGCAGAAGCGAGAAGGAACCTAGCTGCTATCCTGCTGTCCACGTGGGTGCCAGGTCATCAGTAAAGGATGACCTGGTGGAGGCGTCCCCAGGGGAGCTCTGGAGTCTGCTCAGAGCTTTGCAGGAGTCAGACCAGAGCAAGGGGCACACACACACTACGACCTGCCTCGGGAAGTGGATGCTCTGAGTGCTGCACCTTTGGCCATAAACTTACGTTAACTGCCTTAATTTTAAGCACCATTAAATGGCTATCCTTTCACTCCGAAGTCTTTAATTTTCAGATTGATAAAGAAAAGGGCGGCCACTGAAGGTGAATGATAAGCACTCTGTGAGCTGCTGCGCTAACCAAGTCAGCATAGACTCTCCAGTCAAGTCAGGACCTGGATTGAGGAAATGGGGGAAACTGGACTAAGAGACAATTTAACGAGAAGACGAACAACGGCTTATTTCAGGGATCTCGATTAAAAGCACATTTTAAAAATGTTTTTTTCAGTTCTGTGTCCAAATACGTATGCATCGATGCCTATAACTATTAAAAGATGTTTTACTACATAGAGCTTAAAAAATATCTATTCTAGTTGTTCAGTGCTTCGTAACATTAGTCAAAATAGAATGGGCCAATAAGAGTAAAAACGCTCAGGTTTTGGAGGAAGATATCAATGGAACTGAGGAACGAGTGATTATTGTGCGTGCACCCCTAAACGCTATTGCTGTTTCCAGGTTCAGTGGTGATGCAATTTAAAATGCTCCTCTTAAGCGCATCTACATGGGGATGAAAACATTTCTGTATATTTTTTGTTACTAACATACAGCAGAACTGTGCGAGTTGTTTACAATAGTAGAAAATACTGCTTTGGCAATCATCGATCTAGCAACGTGGATTTCATACGGGTTCTGTTCAGTTGTCTTGAGCGAGGGCGGATAACGGTCTCACAGCAATACTGATTCTTGAACAGAAAGCCCGTCCCGGTTTCTGTAGTGGTAGGCTGGCGGCGAGGGCCCTGAATACTGATACCTGGACGGGCTGGCGTCCTCGACAGCTGGCGAGGTTCTGTACCGCACTGGGCTGTCGACGGAGACTGCGGGCAGGTCGTGGTCCTGGAAGGGCACGTGCTGCAAGGCGGGGTATTTCGGGAAACCGCTCAAGTGGCTACGGCTGGCGTCCGGAGGCCACGATGGGCCGTGCGTGTCAGGTCTGTACCTGTAACCCACTTCGGACCACTTCCTGTGGTCTGGCAAATAATCCACGGGAGGAATGAGGAACGTTCCGTTCTTTGGTGACCCTGCCCTGCCCGAGTAGCCCCCGGCACCAGTCTCAGCAGGAAGGACTTCAATGCGACTAGACGGCAGGACGACGGGCGCGGGCCGGCCGTGGGCCTTCTCAGGGGAAAACCCCACGGACAGAGTGGAGCCGTGCGGCCTCCGGGAAGGGTTCCCCTGAGCCCCAGGGCTGAACGGTGGGGACGCGAAGCTGCTCCGAGCAGCGGGCGTGTGTTCCGGCGAACTCCCGTGGTAGACAGGGGGGTTGCTGTAAGACGGTGGGGGCACTGGCCTGCGCTCCTCCCCTTCCAGCTGGGACGGGCACCTGGCGTGCCCGGGAGGCGGCGCTTTCAAAGCAAACCTGCTGGCTACCTTGGAGGGACTGGGGCTGGGCTCCGCGTGCTTTCTCGGACTGCTGGGGTAGCCGGCGTCCCGGGGGCTCTGAGAGTAAGCTCTCTCCAGAGCACCCTCCACAGCAGCTCCGGCCTCATGTTCCGTCCCAGGGACGTTATCATACTGCGAGGCGGTGGAGCCGCGCTTGCCGTCCTCGGCGTCCAAGCCCTTGATCTTCTGCCTCCCGTTGGGCGCGGTGACCGGGAGGGTGGGGTGCGCTGCCCTGCCGTGTCCTTCCAAGACGTACTGCGCAGTTCTCTCCAGGGCGGCCGTGTCTGACGGCTTCTTCCATTTGGGCACAAACTCCTTCCTGACATTCGAAGTGGCATTGCTATTCTGGTTAGCAGTCGCGTGGTTATAGTGCTGGGAACTGTCCTGCGGGGCCGAAGGAAGCTTTTTTGGAAACTCGGCCTCATCTTTCAGCTTTTTGCTGTCCTCGTCTACCGACTTCCGCCTCGGCTGCCTGCCTCTTTCCGGCGTCCCGGTTCTGCTCGGGTGGTGCGGGGAGTGCTCGTGCTTCTTGGAGGGCGACGCTCCGCTTTCTCTCCTGCCGCTGGTGTGGGGACTGGGCCTGCCGACGCTCCTCTGTCCGTTACTCAGCTGAGTCAGGCCGCCAGACTGAACTTCCGGCGGAAGCTGCCCCAGAGGCTTCTTTGGATACTCATCCTCTTTACCTAAGGAAAGATACGTGCACACGTAAATCAAAGGCACGAGTAGACTGCATCCAACGTAAGAAGCCCATTACTAATAACTGCACACTTCTCACACATGCCCCGAAGAACACACACAAGCTGTCTTTAAAAACTTCATAGAAATGTGTTTTATGGAAAACTATGCATAGATTTCAAAAACTCTTTGCACCAAAATAAATTTGCTTTTCATTCCATTTTCCCCACAACCTCTTTCAAGTGCCTTTTACACCACATATCTCTACATCACACAATTTTAGAGCTGATGAGAAGTATTTTTTAAGAGATATTGATATTAAATCTCAAAATCTCATAGCCAGTGTGTGCGTGAAAACGTACAGGTAAGGTTCATACAACTCTATCATATGCCATACATTTTGTAAAAGCATATGGTACAAGCTTTTTCAATAATGCAAAACCGATATTTTTATCTCTAACATCATCTGCAGTTTAAGTAGTTCTCACTTTAACACACCTCAACTGAAATGGTTTTAGAATCTCAGTAAAACTTTTTCAAGCATTCTGCCAAATATAAAAGTCAACTGCTGACCAACTACGGTCTCAAAGTTGTCCTATAAATAGATTATTATTATCCTCATCTTAACTATCTCCCATAGTAAAATTTTCTGATAAAAAGAAAAATGTGCTTTTTGTCTGAAAGCTGACATTCTAAAAATATCCTAATTTAAATGTAATAATAAAAAAAAATTTTAAAAAGACAAATCGGGTAGCTTTAGGTTTCAAATAATTAACAGAACGTTCATGAGGAATTGAGGAAAGGCATAACAAATTGGTCACTTAGTAAACAGAGTGTAAAAAAATTGTTCATTACAATATATATATATATCCAGTAAACGCCACCTTGAAAAAAGGAACGGATTCACTTATAGGAGTTCCATATGTTTTTCACCTGTTATTACAAAACAAGATACTGCCACTTAAAAACCAGTTTTGTTCTCCTCAAATCCCCCATTTGTCCATTGCGCTGCCTCAGGCACTGTGCCAAACAATGGGACGTCAGTGACAAGCACATAGACATGGTCTTTGTGTTGCAGTAGCTCACAGTCTCAGTGATGAAAGTTTCCTTATTTATCCTCACACAATTCTCCCGGAAAAGAAATTCAATGGCCTTTTGTGGGGTGGGGAGGACAGAATGAGGAAGAAACACTAGCCTCTGAATGACTGCACTACTGTCAGAGTGACTGAGCTAAACATGACCTTCATACTCTTCCAATTCCACGGCACTAAGACTTGTAGGGGAAAAAAAAAGCAGGCTTTCTGTTCAGGCCGTGAAACCCCCTACTACAAAGCAAATATACACAAAGCCACTCCAGACAAGGTGGAAGGGCCTGGCTCCTCCCAGGCCCCCTCTGCTCTTCCGTCAGGGGCAGCTCCTTGGAGTCCATGGGCTCCAGACAGCTCATGTCTCTCGTGTGTTTTCTAGAAGGGCAGTGTCTCAGAGGTCACGGTGGCAGGAACTGAATGAACACCTGCACTGCTACCCCAGTTCACTGCTGTCTCCTACTGTGCCATCTTCATCAAGCCCTAGAGAAACTTCTGATGAGTTTTACCTGAATTTAATTTTACTTCGAAAATATCTACACAAACTATGTATTTTATATATTTGAAAGCACAGATGCACCAGTATTGGGCAATGACAGTTTATTGCATTTATTCATCCATTCAACAAAGCATAATGTAACTATTAGGTACTGGCTACACAAGGACATTACAAGACAGGTGAAGTCTCTGTTCTTCCAGACCTCATATTCTTACTGTGCATAGTGCTGTGAAGACAAGTGTGAAAAGTAATGAAAACCATCGTGGGTGGGATGAGCATTTGGTGCACAGGTTAAGATGCCTCTTTGGTGCCGGCACTACGGTGAACCAGGTAAAAAGCCTCCTTCTGCAGCACCAGCATCCCATATGGGCACCAGTTCTAGTCTTGGCTGCTCCTCTTCCCATCCAGCTCTCTGCTATGGCCTGGGAAAGCAGTAGAAGATGGCCCAAGTCCTTGGGCCCCTGCACCCATGTGGGAGACCTGGAAGAAGCTCCTGGCTCCTGACTCCTGGCTTTGAATCAGCCCAGCTTTGGCTGTTTCAGCCATTTGGAGAGTGAACCAGTGGATGGAAGACCTCTCTCTCTGTCTCTCCCTCTGTCTATAACTCTACCTCAAATAAATAAATAAAATCTTAAAAAAATAATAAAAAAACATGCCTCTTTACGTGCCCATATCCCATGTCAGAGTGCCTGGTTTGAGTCCCAGCTCCATTTCCAACCCAGCTGCTGCTAATATGCACTCTGGGAGGCAACAGGTAATGGTTCAAGTATGTGGGTCCCTGTCACCACAACGGAGGCCAAAACAGCCTAGCCCTGGCTGTTGCAAGCAACCGGGGTATGAACCAGCAAATGGAAGACCTCTCTCTATCACTCTGCCTTTCAAGTAAATAAACTATATATTAAAAATAATGAGGGTGGCACAGAGCAGGGAACCAAAGAATGGCCAGGGTAAGGTCCAAGGACAGACAGAGTCACGTCACACAGGGCCCTGGAGACTATGGTGAGGCTCTCCAACTCTGTTCTGAGTCAGCTGCACCTTAACACAGGCTTTTCAGCAAGAGAGTGACACGAGCAGCTGTCTGTCATGGAAGGGCCACTTGCAAAGGCGGACGGACTGTGGGAGTCAGTAATGATCATGAGCACCACCAATGGCCAACACCAAAGCACTCACTGGCAAAGCTGCAGTCACTACTATTTTCCTTACTTCACTGATGAGAAAACTAAGGCAAGGATTAACACGCTCAAGGGCCTACAGCTAAGCTGGCCGGCCCAGAACTGAAACCCAGAGTGGATTCCAGGGCCTTGGCTATTTACTCCTAAACTACACCGTGCTTCTCAGGTAGATATTTAAAGTGGAGTCTACCTGCGTGCTCAGAGCGTTAGATAGGAACTGCGAGAGGATGAGCAGAGCGAAGGCTCCCTTCTCACTCAAAATCAGGCAAACACCATTCAGCAGCAGTTGGCTAGACCAACACTGTCCTTGTACCTTTTTGTGATAAAGATATTTTATGATATGTGAACAAACTATTTTAAGTGACAAGTCAAACTTTAAAAAGCTTGTCAATGAGAAAACTTTTCTACATTTTTTATGAATGTTATACGTGAAATGACCTGATGCACTTCAGGTTAGTTTCTGACTTGTCCATTAAAATATATGGAATTGGGGCTGGCACTTTGGCGCAGCGGGTTAATCCTCCACCTGTGGCGTGGCATCCTATATGGGCGCCGGTTCTAGTCCCGGCTGCTCCTTTCCCAATCTAGCTCTGTGCTCTGATCTGGGAAAGCAATAGAAGAAGGCCCAAGTCCTTGGGCCTCTGCACCCACGTGGGAGACCAGGAAGAAGCTCCTGGCTCCTGGTTTTGGACCGGTGCAGCTCCAACCGTTGTGGCTATTTGGGGAATGAACCATCGGATGGAAGACCTCTCTCTCTGTCTCTCCCTCTGTCTGTAACTCTACCTCTCAAATGAATAAATAAAATCTTTAAATATATATATATTATATATATATATATAATATATATATATGGAATTCAGAAAGCTGACTTAAATGTAGCCCAAGTCAAGATATTCACAAGCAGTTATTCAGCTTATTAGGTTATAAACTAACAAGAAATGAGATCTGTCTAGTAGCCCTCAGAATTTGTTATCAGCTTATGAACAGCTATCCATTTAGTCCCATCTAAGCATATGAATTCAATCTTCCCTGTCCAGGGGTGGGGAATATCCGTGAAATAATTTCAGCAGGCCTTTCCAAGGCAACCACAGGCGGGACTCGAAGTTCAATACATCTACAGCAGGCTAATTTTTAAGGTGATAATTTTGTATGGCCCGTAAATGAGGTTATACATATCCAAATAGCCACTGGCAGAAAAAAAGTTTCCCCACTCCTGAAGCAAATAACCACCAGCAAACAAATCATAAAGCAGATATGAAGGTCGAGGTAATAAAAATAATTATGTCCTTTGTTTTAGTCCTCACTTTCTGACAACTTTCTAAGGGCAGAACATAGTAATGTGATCGGCTAATTTAATGGCTAGTTGCAATTCCATCAGAATATATCAACTGGGGCCGGCTCTGTGGCATAGCAAGTTAAACCACTGCCTGCAGTGCCGGCATCCCACATCGGGGCCAGTTCAATTCCTGGCTGCTCCACTTCCAATCCAGCTCCCCGCTAATGGCCTGGGAAAGCAGTGGAGTATCACCCAAGTCCTTGGGCCCCTGCACCAATGTGGGAGACCTGGAAGAAGCTCCTGGCTTCAGCATGGCTCAGCTCTCGCCGTTGCAGCCATTTGGGGAGTGAACCAACAAATAGAAGACCTCTCTCTCTCTCTCTCTCTCTCTCCTTCTCTGTCTCTGAAACTCTGCCTTTCAAATAAAATAAATAAATCTTAATATATATATCAGCCAGTCACCAGAACACCCGTATCAGGTTGGCAAGTGGGAATCTTACAAAAAGCGTAACTGTTAGAAAGCAAAGCAAAACTGCGGCATGAAAGAGCGCCTTCAAGATGTGCTGTCACAGGGACGGAATCAGACTCCACGCAGGGATTCCCGCTCTGAGCCTCAGAGCCACGCCCCTCCCCGCCACAGCCGGCTTCCTGCAGCCAGCATGAAGAATCATTAAGTTCGTTAGTTCATAGGAAATAATGTAACATGTTTTTAGAAGGAACGGATTTCACCTGGCACCACCACTGCCCTGCTCTCCCTGAACACAGAGGTGAACGCTCCAGATGCTTTTCTCATCTCAGAGTGCAGGTGCTCAGGTTCCGTCTTCAATGTGTATGAATCCACAAGCCATGACACACAATTCATCGGAAATCAGGTGTTTCAAAGGGGAGCTTCCTAAGGACTGCATTCTAAATCTCAAAACTGGTTTGGTTGACTAAAAACAAATGTGAGGGCTGCCTTTCTCTGCCAGCAAAGAGTCACACACTTTACTACTTATGATCATTGCTCATATGGTCCCAGCACGTTGTCCATGCCAACAATGCAATGAAACCAAAACGGTAATTCAAAATTACATAACCATAGCAAAAATGAGAACAGAACAAACATGGAAGTAGACATAGGCAGTAACAAATCTGTAGGCACATCTAGGCTTCCGGCACTTGGCAGATTCCTGTATGCCATTTTCTATGTCTTAATGCTCACCAACTTACTTTTGGGAATGGTCAATTTGAGGTTGGCTTCCATATGGACTTTCCAGACACACTCAGCTACAGTTACTTACTGACAATGAAGAAGATGAAATTATACCCTTTAAGTGTAGCAACCCAGAATTTAGGTTGATATTCTAGGTAATTGAACCAGGGAAAAAATGGATGATTACTTCTCTTATCTGGAACACTGCAGTAGAAAATGCATCGGCTATGCTGGCAGTCCTCTGGCTCTGCTGGCCCTTTTCCCAGACACTGTTCCCCAAATGTTGTTAACCTGAGTATTTCCAAGGCCTAGTCCACAGCAACAAGCTAATCCCACCTCTTTCCCTAACAGGCTGTGCGAACTTGGACAAGTTTATGTAATCTTTCTGAGTTTCCTGTTTCCCATTTACAAATGAAGATGGTAATATATATTTTATAGAATTGCTGTGAAAATTGGAGTCATTATATAAAAAATCTAGTGTATTTCCCGGCATATCCTGGATGCTTGGTAACTGGTTTTTATTATTACACCTTTATATATAGTTGTTTTTGAACAAGTTCAATGAGGTGCTTTGTGCTGATTCTCACCCGTTTGTTTTACTCTGACTCACCATTTCAACCTGAGCTCTCCATGGAACTCAATGTTACTTTTAAGTCCCTCTGCAATGTTATCCACAAATCTAAACATCATGCTATCAATGCTTTCATCCAAGTGATTGATAGCAAATACTGAAAAAGGAAGGACCAAAACTAAAGCACCTTCAACTTCTCCGAAATGTAAAAGAACTCTTAAAAAAATCAATAATAAAATGAAGCACACCACGTAGAAAAAAAATAAATAACAGACATGGTCAGGAAATTCATGGAAGAAACAGAGCAGATAAACAGAAAACTAAATAATGGACATGAAATTTATTCATCTTTTAATTTACTTAGTTTTTGTACACAATTTTTGATCCTTTAAGAGAAGATAATAAATCTTGGTTTTCTACTGTTATGTGAGAACATTAGGCCCCAGCAACGCTTATATATGGAGAAATAAAAGTGCTACAGTTTAAAAAAAAAATTATCCAATTTGACAAGGCACACTTGGGTTTTTGATCTAGCAATTCCACCTCTGGGAATTTGCTCTAAAACAATAATTAAAGAATATACAAAATATTTCCTATATGGATGTTCAAAACTGTATTATTTTAAAAACTGCTTGAGGCCAGTATTGTGGCAAAGCAGGTTAAACCACCACCCGTGATGCCAGTAACCCACAGGGGCTACGTTTCGAGTCTTAGTCACTCCACTTCCAATCCAGCTCTCTGCTAATGGCAGCTGAGAAAGCAGTGCAAGGCAGTCTAAGAACTTGGGCTTCTGTCTAAACAATGTCGAAGTCTGTGGACTCAAGAGGCTTCCATAGCCTTGGCAACTCATGACAAGAGCCTCAGGTGATCACTGACGTCATACATAAGAATGTAAATTGTTAAATCAACAACAGGAGTCACTGTGCACTTGCTCCCCATGTAGGACCTCTTTCCTTAATGTGTTATACTATGAGAATTAACAGTACAACTAGTCTTCAAACGGTACTTTATACTTTGTGTGTCTATGTGGGTGCAAACTGTTGAAATATTTACTTACTATATAAAAATAACTAAAAATGAATCTTAATCAAGAATAGGATAGGAGAGGGAGTAGGAGGTGAGATGGTTTGGGGGTGGGAGGGCGGGTATGGGGGGAAGAACCGCTATAATCCGAAAGTTGTACTTACGAAATTTATACTTATTAAATAAAAGCTTTCTATTAAAAAAAAAGAACTTGGGCCCCTGCTACCTACATGGGAACCCCAGACGGAGTCCTGGGCTCTTGGCTTTAGCCTGGTCATTGCAGCCACTTGGGGAGTAAACCAGTGGATAGAAGATTTCCCTCCCTGTCTCTCCCTCTCTCTCTAATGCTGTCTTCCAGATAAATAAAGGTGAAATTAAGTGACAATTTCAGATCAAAAATATGGTGAAGTAAGTTATGGAAGATAAAACAAACTTGTCTAAGTCTATTGTCATGTTAATGCATTTTGCTTACATTAACCAGTAGAAAAGTAAGTTATAAACAGTATGTATAGTATCATCTCATGTATTATGAATGATATATAGGTATAAACTTCTATTTGTCTATAAAAATGGCTATAAGGAATAATACTAATAGTGGTTAATACCAGAAAGTACTTTTAGATCAAATAATCATTATTTTTGCTTAACTACTACATAATCTGTCTATTACAAACATGCATTGCTTGCTCAATAAAAAAGTATGAAGTTTAAAAGTAAATAATACTCTTTTATAAGCAGAACATTAATGGAATACTAATCTGTAGTTTTGGTGTATGACTTGTAAAACAACATTTTTAACTTATTACCCAAAGGACTTTGTGAAACGCTTTTTTTCTATCTGAATACACTAGGTCAATAGCATTGATTCACTAAATGAGCAATCTTAATAAAACACAAAATCATATTAATCAGATATGACATTCCCAATGTGGCCATGATTAATGATCACATTCTTTGCTTTCCAAGCACTCAAAAATCCATTTTCCAACTAATCTATCTATTGATTCTTGCTTCAGATAGACCTCACATTTACTGATATGTGATTTATATTATACAACTTTTATTTTTCTCAAACACTCGTCTGGCTCCACAGTTTTCAAAGACGATTGACAACCACTGCAACCTCATCTATAAGTTCCTCTATCAGAGGGGTGTTCCAGGACATGCTCACTCGCAACAAATAGCTGGCCTTTTAGTCACAGTTCAGCTTCATTAGGCTTCATGGTGCTCTTACCAATATTTATACAAATTTTTCCCATTCTAAAATTCTTTTTTTTTTTTCTGAAAACATGGAAGTAACACACAACAAGAATAATATCTGCCTTCATAATGGATCCCAGAGGCCCCTCAGTTCACTGGTTATTCTCTTCCCAAAGGAAGGAGTCATTTTCCTGGCATTGGTTACGCTGTCGGGGTAGGGAAGAGTGAAGAAGGGAGCCACCTGAGGGTTTGATAAAGGGAAAATGTGGTGGGTGAGATTACAGTAACAACCACAACTCTAGAGCAGAGGGGGAAGAAGGCGGCCGGAGAAGCAAGACGACCGAGAGAGACAGCTGAGCACCTCTGGAGCAAAGGCTGCCTCGCTGACTACGCGATGGTGCGATATCCTCAGACGCTCAACCCAACGTCCTTTGCATGCATGGAAGATTCATCGGGACACGCGGTCACTTGTGTGTTACGGATGTGAGTCATGTATTTCTCAGGAGGAGGAAAAACCTGAGAAGGAACGGAGTGTCACAGGAGATCATGCAAGGGGGTGCGTCATCATGTACAGATATTTAATTTTGTAATATAAAGGGCAAGAAAAACATTTACCTTAAGACTGGCTTATATTTAAAAGTCATATTAGAATTAACAACAAATTTAACATGCCCCATTATTTGAGCGGGTAAGAGGTCAAATTGTACCCTAAGAGGAAAAACATCTAAGGCTACTCCCAAAAATTCAAAAGCAGCATCTGAAAGTTTTTTCATGGTAGCCCACAGCACATTTCCCTTCCCTCTATGGACCAAAGTGAGTTCTACTTCTACTGTATTTCTTCCCACAATATCTGAAATAGTAATAGAATGACAGGCAAGGTGCTGACAAAATACACACTCATTATACTGCATGTATAATTCATGTGAATTAGAGAATGGCACACTGTCCTTATAGGCAGGTCATAAACACACATGGTCCATGTGTCACAGGGCTTGGGAGTGGAGCTGGCAGGGAATCCAGTACAGACAAATTAACACTGCAGCTAATTAGCTCCTGAATGACAACTGCTCATTGGGAACCAGAAGCACATGGGAACTACTTCAAAGGTACAAAACCATTTAAAGGATACAGCTTCTCTGCCTCCATAAAGATTTTCAATAAGGAAGAGAGAAATACAGAGTTAACTAATAGACATGGTTTAAGAGCTCCAGTTTCAAGGACAGTGAAGGAAGCTAGGCTAGGAGGCACTGCACGGTGGAAAGGCGCCCGCACCGGTGCCAGGGCCAGGCTGCAGTGTGTGCTTTGCTTAATTTCAGTCTCAGCTCACTCGCCTGCTTCGTGGTGATCTGTGACCAGGATGCGTGCTGAGTGCTAACACGCCTAACCAACAGATGGCCCATGATGCTGGGATCAACTTCTACCAGAAATACCTCTTGCCAGATGACACTGCAGGATTATGCCCCACACAAGTCACTTCCCTAACTCGCCCCAAACCTCTGGATAGTGTGACATGGCAGTAATGCTGTTCACCTCTCTGGGAGGAGGCTCTATGGGACGCCCAGGCCAGCACCGCCTGCGGAGGACAGCTGTGCCTTCCAGGAGCAGGAGCAGGAGCAGGGTGAAAAGGAGTGAGAGGAGCAAGCAGACATCCGGGGAAGGAAGTGAGGAGAGAGGATGGGGGACAGGGAGCAGGGGACAGGTCCCGGGAGGCAAATAACGGAGGGGAGCAGAGGTGACAGGAACAGTGAAGCCAAAGACAGGTGCCACAGACAACCTAGGATGGGCTGGGATGTGCTGGTGAGCTCAAACCAGACCAGGGCCAAAGCCTCTCAAACACAAGGCCTCTGTGCCCAGGCCAGCTCATCTCTGCGGTCGTTAACTAAGGTCGTTAACGTATCTGACTTCCTTGGGAAGGTGATTTTTGATTAGCTACTCAATTTGCATGGAAGGGCAAATGCCACCATCACTAATATTTTCATATGACGCTAAATACCCTCTACTTGTTTTCTCTCTCTCAAAAATAGATCTAAGCAAAACATGAAGCATTTCAGTACAATCTTTTTTAGAACTATTTCAACCTTGAACTACCCCACCCACCCTACCACACACATTGTGTACAAGGCTTTTGGTTTATAGATCTACTTTCACGTTTAAGCAACTTATTGTAACTAAAAGATTCAAGCCTAACTGACGTCAAAACATTCAGCTAGGCAGTATACTTACTATTTACTATCTATGCTTTTGTACAAGGCTTCTTTTCAAAGACACAGCAATGCTTTTGCTCACCCCACTACAGCTTCTTATCTAAAACTTTCCTCTTCAGTAAAATGAAAGTTTACTGATTTCCTCCTTAAAAGGTAGGAAGTTGGGCTGGTGCTGTGATACAGTGCATTCAGGCCCTGACCTACAGTGCCAGCATCCCATATAGGCACCGGTTCAAGTCTCAGCTGCTCCACTTCCGATCCAGCTCTCTGCTGTGGCCTGGAAAAGCAGTGGAAGTTGGCCCAAGTCCTTGGGCCCCTGTACCCATGTGGGAGACCCAAAGAAGCTCCTGGCTCCCGGCTTTGCATTGGCTCAGCTCCAGCCATTACGGCCATTTAGGGAGTGAACCAGTGGATGGAAGACCTCTCTCTGTGGCTCTACTTCTCCCTGTATCTCTTTCAAATAAATAAAATAAATCTTTAAAAAATAATAAAAATAAAGAGGTAGGAATCACCACATTTCCTATCAGATATAACATACAATGTTTTTCATCAAAATAACTCATTGGGGACGTTTTTCACTGATGTGTGATTATCTGTAGTGGTGAGAATTTTACAACAGTGCTAATAATGACAATAATATGCTTCAAAAACATGTAACTGGAGACATTTTAGAATAAAGACAAAAATGTTTGATTTTTTTTTAACATGTTTTCTTTTAAAACACCACCACCACAAAAAACAACTGTCCCTAAATATGGAAAGTGTCCCCCATAAGTCCCTTCAGGCTTGTCAATCTTGAATCCTACTCTGGTCTCTGTCACCACCCAGTGGCCATCGCACTCAACTACAAGACTTGCCGAAGAATTGCCTTGGGGGCATGAGCAGCTTTTTTGCATCCCGATATATAATTACAGTAAAGTGCTCCCTTGTGAGCAGCATCCTACTTTTAAATTTCCACAACAGAATGCCATGTACTCTGACTGCCCTGCTGTTTTCAGTAAGAAGTAGTGGGAGACCTCGGTAAGGCAAATCATTCTATTATTCTATTGTTCTATCATCTGCTACTGGATCAAATAGCAAGTTCTTTTCTTAATTATTTATTTTTAAAGGCAGAAAGAGAGAGGTGGCAAGCTCTGCTGGTTTACTCCTCAAATGCCGCACACCAACTGGGACTGGGCCAAGTCGACACCAGGAGCAGGGAACTCTATCCAGGCCCTCATAGGGTAGCAGGAACCCAATCATGGGCCATCTGCTTGTTAGGCCCTGGCCATTGTGGCCATCTCAGGAGTGAAACCAGAGGATAGAAGACTGATTCTCTCTGTCTCTGTAACTCCCAACTTTCAAATAAATAAATAAATAGATCTTAAGACAAACAACAAACAAAAATACAGTGGTCAGAACTCCTGTGCCCATACCAAGAACCTGGGTCAAGTCCCCTGTCCACTCCCAGTTCCAGCTTCCTGCTAACATTCACCCTGGGAGGCAGGCAGTAACTGCTCAAGCAGCGAGTTGCTGCCTCCCAGGTAGGAGACCCAGGCTGAGTTCCTGGTTCCCAGCTTCAGCCTGGCCCAGCCTTACCCGATGTGGGCATTTAAGGAGTGAACCAGCAGATGGAAGATCTCTTTCTTCCTGTCTCTCAAAAAGAAAAAAAGAGAAAACCCACTTAAATCCTTAAAAAGTAGTGCCATTTTCTTTAAAAAACAATACATGATAAAATGGACTTCTTTAATGTGTGTGGGGGTAATCACAATACAGAATGACCCACCACCCCAGAAACCTGCATTGTGCTAGCTTTTTATAGTTAGGAGGAATTTTTAATCTAAAAAACATATTAGAACTTACTTATTTACTAAAAAAATGTTGACTAAATGTCTACTCTATGCCAGGCACTATGTTTGTGCTGGTGATACACAGGCAATGTCACTTTCCTCAAGGAACTTACTTGTCTAATTGAGGCATACAGACCAACAGGAGTGGTCAAACACTGGAAGTGTGAGGGTGAAAACATGCACAGGAGTATGGTACAGGCACAAAATACAGGTGATCAGATTCTATGGTTCTGGGGTCTGACACTAACTGAGAAGGCACCAGGAAGGTGGTGATGCTTAAGTTGTGAAAACTAGGTAGAATGGGGCCAGGGCTGTGATGTGGCAGGTAAAGCTGCCACATGCATTGCCAGCACCCAATTCCCCGCTAAAGGCCTGGGGAATGCAGCGGAGCATGGCCCTAGTACTTGGGCCCCTGCCACCCATGTGGGAGACTCGGATGAAGCTCCTGGCTCCCGGCCTCAGTCTGGCCCAGCCCCGGTTGTTGTGGCCATCTACCATGGATGGAAGATCTATCTCTCTGTCTCTCCTCTCTCTGTAACACTTTGAAATAAATACATAAATCTTAAAAGCAAAAAAGAAAGAAAACTATGCAGAATGGATGGCACACATAGAATTGCTAGGGGCATTCTTGAAGAAGCAGAGTCAAAGGTACACTCATGTAAAAGTGCAGCCCTATCCCCCTCCCATTACACTGGGACCTGTAAGTAACAGTAGCTAGCATGGCATAATGGACAGCACTGTCTTTGGATCAGGCCTGCGGTCAAATGAGAGGGCTACCACTTAGAAGCTGTGTGACCTTGAGTCCATACTTAATCTCATCTATAAGTTGTAAGAATTATACTGATGGGAGAACACCCATGAAAACTATTCAGAATTAAACTAAATGTCATTTACTGTAAGAACTACGGCCCTACCATATTAAAAGTAAACCTGAGAAGAAAACAGAATTCTACCAGGTTCAAGGTCACTAAAACAATGAAGCAAAGGAGAAAGGCAAAATCCAACCTGCTGGGAGGGAAGATGCAGGCTTCCCTGAGAAAGCAGTAAGTGACACCCAGCTATAACCCAGAGTTCAGACTATTGACAAAACCATCCAATGGGCACTAACCTAGAGATACAGAAAGAGGGGCAGCCTGACAGCTGTGGACACTGGTGGGAATTCAGCTGGAGTCCTAGCTCACATTTCAACGGACTCAAAGTACCCCCAAAATGTATCTGGAAAAAGAAAAACGTTTCTAGAGTTCTAGACAAGTCCTGAAGATCTGGAACCAAGTCTGGAACAGTTTAAGAAAATCAAACACCACTTATTCTGTATTTTTTCCCTGCTAAAAAGTCTGCTTGCATTTAGTATTTTTTATGGTGATCTATTGGTTTTATTTATCTAAGCTTATTTGCATGATAGTGAGAACTGCATACAACAGTAGGAGTGAAGTTCATAGTATGAATTGTTTGGATAACACAGAGCACTTTTTATAGGCATTTTCTCTATTTAAATTTTTAGGACACTTTGTTTTACTGCCCATCAAATTACATTTATAAATAGAATCAGTATGGTAACAAGAGAAGCAATATTACATTTAACAGAAACTTCCAAAAAATTAATTGCAACATGATGCTGCAGGATCTACAAATAAATAATGAGGACTAAACTGTGTTTCACATTTTCTTTTCTTTTTCAAAAAAAAAAAAAAGTAACAATGTGAATGAAAAAAATTACAGTGAACTTTTATTTCCAAAATAAAGACAAATCTGAATTATGGCAGTGCCATAGGATACAAGGCATTTGTTGGCATGGCATATGTCATCTTTAAACTGCATTCCGAAGTCTATAGTTCTTTTGTAACATACAACAAGTAACAAACTCTATTTTTTTTAAATAAGGGAGAGTTTCCAAACATCAGTGTGGAGTGTTACAGAAGTAATTAAAGGAAAGGAATTCATAATCATAGAAGTTATAAAGCTTGTTTGAAGCTTCACAATAATTAAAAAATAAAAATCGCTGGTACCATGCTTATGGGTACACACCTGGGTGTGGTCCATGAATACCAATTTTAATACCAAGCAATCCTTTGTAGTATTTTTAAGTACTTTACATATCTATGTTTAAGAGAAACTGGACAAGTTGGCCTTTTTGTATCAATTTAAAATATTTAAACGAGTCATTGATTTGAACCTTTGGTTTTGAAATTTATTTCTTTGAGAGGCAGAGAAAAAGAGAGCAGAGCCAGTTTACTCCCCAAACACCCCAACAGCTGGGGCTGTGCAGGCCTAAGCCAGGAGCCCCTAAATCTGGCAGGCAGGGAACCAACCACTTGAGCCATCAAATGCTGCCTCCCTCAGGGTGCACAGTAGCAGGAAGCGACAGTTAGGAACAGCACTGGGACCCGAACCCAGGCATTCAGCCATGAAACGTGCGCATGCCAAGCAGCGGTTTTACCACCCATAAACTTCTGATTTTAAACTTCTGTTCTAGCTCCATTGTCTCTGTTTCTTTAAAAATACAATGAAATTTGTAGAATTTTGTAAAACAAATATTAACCGAAGCTCCCTTAGAATGTTAAAATTCACTAAATTTACAAGTATTGTAGCTGTTATCAACTGAACTGTATATAAAAGAGAACCAGGTTTTGAAGTGAGAGAGGCAGGGGGAAGGGAAATCGTAACAGGAAATACTGAGGAGAAACAGGAAATGGTTTGGGGGCTGGGTAGGAAGAGAACGGACTCAGTTTTAGACATCCAGTTTGCACTGCCTGAGGGGCAAGCAGGTTAAGAAGCTCACTGAAGAGATGGTCCAAACCGGTCTGGAACTCGCGGCTCCCAGGAAGGTCACGGACGGAAGGACGTGTCTGGAAGTCACTGCTGTGACCTTGGGAAGTCTGAGCTGCAGGGACTGTGCGGAGAAGGCATAACTTCATACAGCTTATTTTACAGGTGACTTAGAGAGAAGGAACCACTGACCAAAAAGGGGAAGGGAGGAACTGTTGGAGAGGGAGAGGTGGAAACGAGACCAGCACAGAACACTTCTGCGGGACGGAGTGTACGATAATTCCCAACTGAGATGCATGAGAGGCAGCGCTGCAAACAAGCCCAAGTGTACGTTTGCTTCCTCTGCTCCAGGTTAAAATTGTCACCGCCAGCACAAACAGCCATGCAAAGGTGAAAATGCAATACAGAGCTGGCAAAGTTTACTTTCTATAAACAAAATAAAAATTCCAAATTTCGTTAGGGAAGAAAGATGCACGAGAACCAAAATACTTTCTTAAAAAGGTTCCTTTGGTTTCATATTTTCAGAATTAAAATAAAAGATAAACAAAAATTGGTCTCTCAATTAGCTGAAGAAAAATAATCTCCAGATTCTTCAAACTGGCTGTCACCGTGGATTAACATTGACTTTTTTTAAAAGATTCATTTATTTATTTAGAAGGCAGAGTTACAGAGTGGCAGAGGCAGAGGCAGAGTCTTCCATCTGCTGGTTCACTCCCCAATGACCACACGGCCAGAGATGGGCCAATCCGAAGCCCGGAGGCTCCCCCAGGTCTCCCACACAGGCGCAGAGGCCCAAGTACGTGGGCCATCCTACGCTGCCCTCTCAGGGCACACAGAGAGCTGGATTGGAAGTGGAGCAGCGATCTTGAACCAACGCCCATATGGCATGCTGGAACTGCAGGGAGTGGGTTTACCCAGTAGGCCACAGTGCCGGCCCCTCAAAATTGACCCTCTAACCAGAACAACTTGCAATAACTGACAAAAGCTCTGTCAAATGGTTTCATCTGAACACAAGATAATGGAAGAGAAAGTTGGCAAAGAGAAAAATTTAAGCATTTATTCTTCCTTTTCAGCAGGAGCTGCATTTTAAGGCACCCAAAGCACTGCTGATGCTGAGAGATGGAAAACGCTGAGACAGAAAAGTATGCCAAAAATGTAGAATAAATGAATCTGAAAAGTCACTATTTTGTAACCTCTAAAGAAAATTTTGGTTCAGACACAGATTATCAAAGGAAGCTAAAAATCATCAGAGGAGGAGTTAAAAGGAAACCTGCTATCTGTTCAGTGTCGAGACATTATTCCACAGATTTCTCACTAACCAAAATTTCTTTCTTAATTAAACAAAAACTTTTAGCTTTAAAACAGAGATCTAATTATCACTAACAAACCCAGGATCACTAATAGTAATAAAAGCAATCACTGCATGCCTCCTATTTAATCTGAATCTAATTAAACTGCTACATCTAACTTCCAGTTTGTGGAAAATATAGAGGCTAACAGAACCAGTTAAATGACACGAGGAAAGAAAACTATACAACTCCATCATGTGGGACACTCCAGGTGACACAGGGATCTCTGGCAAATCTGTGCCATCTGAAAAACAGAAAAAAAATAAAGACCATCTAGAGGACAAGTGGATACACTCCAACATGTACTTGGCATAACACTGGGGAATTAGGCTGCTACTTTTGGTGATGTGACAATAGCACAGCTGGCCAGAGGAGGTCCTTGTTTCTTGGACACAGATACTGACGTAGTTGGTGTCAAGTATCTTGATGTCTTTATTTTCAGTGAAAAATTATTCAGTAAGCTTGGTGATAGGTAAACAGCAGCGATGGGGGCGGGACCACTAGTGAGAGAGTTATTATAAATTTCCCTATTTTTAAAAACAATTATTTATTTATTTTTAAGACTGACAGACAGAGATAGATAGAGCTTCCACCTGCTGGTTCACTCCTCAATGCCGGCACAGCAGGGCCTGGGCCAGAATGAAGCCAGGATCCTGGAATTCAACTACGTGAACTATCACTGCTGCCTCCCAGGGTGTGCATTAGCAGGAAGCTGGAACTGGAAGGTCAGCGGGGACTCCAACCCAGGCACTCCAATATGGGCTGCAGGCATCCCACGTGGCATCTTTTTTTTTTTTTTGACAGACAGAGTGGACAGTGAGAGAGAGACAGAGAGAAAGGTCTTCCTTTTGCTGTTGGTTTGCCCTCCAATGGCCGCCGCGGCCAGCGCACTGCGGCCAGTGCACCGCGCTGATCCGAAGGCAGGAGCCAGGTGCTTCTCCTGGTCTCCCATGGGGTGCAGGACCCAAGCACTTGGGCCATCCTCCACTGCACTCCCGGGCCATAGCAGAGAGCTGGCCTGGAAGAGGGGCAACCGGGACAGAATCCGGCGCCCCGACCAGGACTAGAACCCGGTGCGCTGGCGCCACACGGTGAAGGACTAGCCTATTGAGCCACAGTGCCGGCCTCCCACGTGGCATCTTAAACCCTGTGCCAGACATGTGGCCCAGCTTCCCTTCTTTCCCAAAATTTGAAAAGTTTCACCACAAAGTCCGCAGAGCAGGCATTTGGCCTGGCAGTCAGGATGCCCAAAGCCCGCATCGGAGTGCCTGGGTTCAACTGCCAGCTCTGGACCCTGGCTCCAGCCTCCTGTTGCTGTAGATTCTAACAGGCAGCGGTGATGGCTCCAATAATCGGGTTCTTGCCCCTGTGTGGGAGATCTGGATTGAGCTCCTGGCTCCCAGTCCCAGCGTTAGCCTGGCCCAGTCTGTCTGTTGCAGGCATTTGGGAACTAAGTCAGCAGATGAAGTTTCTGTCTCTGTCTCTCAAGTAAATAAATAAAACCTTTAAATGAAGTTTTTAAAATGGTTCAGTAGCAACTACAAAACATAGATAGATAAAATGAATTACACAACGATGAATTAGGCATTTGACTTTCCAGAAAAAAGGAAATAAGCTAAGAAAATCAGAAATAAATTCAAGAGTTGATTCTTGATACATGTCAATGAAGATTAAATTCTGGATAATTTAATGAAGGAGAGGGAGAAAGTAGGCAGAAAATTAGAGGCGCCAATGTAAAATAGGTACAGATATAAAGATAAAAGCACCATATAAGATTACTTTGCAAAACACTCCACAAATCAATTTAGAAACTAGAAATGAACAACTTTCTAGGAAAATACAAATCATGCATAATTGACTTGGAAGACAAACAATAAGCAATAACTAAAAAAGAAAAAAGTTACCAAAGAGTGACTCTTCCTAAACAATTATATTAGACCAAAGCAGTTTCACAAGTGTATTTCTGAACTGTTAAGAAACAATTTCAATAAAACATGAAATTTTTCAGAACAGAAGGAAGGAACGCTACCAAATTATGAAGCTAGCATAGCCTGACAATTACACAGACATTTTAATTAACTGCAATGAAATCTCATTTAGGAATAATTTTAAATGTTAAGTAAAATACTAGTGGGTATAAACTAATAATGCTACAAAGGAATACTTCATTACAAGTAAGTGCAGTTTATTGAAGAAGTGCAACAATGGTTCACCACTTCCAATATTCACCATATTAAAAGGTTTCAAAGAAGAAAAAAAATTAACACATTTGTGCCCAAAAAGCATTCACAAAACTTGAACATCTATTCTGATTTAAAAAAAAAAGAGAGAGAGAAAACAAAAGCTGAATACTTTACGATGAAAAAGGAATGACCATGAATACTTAAAACGAAGAAAAAAACTATTTCTTGAAGATTAGATTTTCTAAGATTTTAGATATACAATCACAAGTCAACCAAATACAATGTCTAGAAAAATAAAAACATGCCAGATTTTCCTAGCCAGTTAGAAAAAAAAAAAAAAAACCCACAAAGATTCGATTTACAACAGTGATAACAAAAAGATTATCCCCGTGAGACTCAGGAGCCCCCACCTTCACTCTGTGCTCTCCTCTGTGAAGCCCCACTTGACGGCAGTGCAGTGGAGAACTGCCTGTTACAGTCTTTGGCAAACTGGCAAGTGTGTATTACACCTGGGGCTGTCTAATAACCATCTGCCAATGGCCAGGTTTTATATGACGTGTGACGGAGGCTGGATCAGATAGACAAATTTGCAACAGTCACATGAAGAAAACAAACTACTCAAGGCCATTAAAAAACAAATTTAGAGGTAGGTGTTTGGCCTAGTGCCTTTTTTTTTTGTTAAAGATTTATTTTATTTATCTGAAAGAGTTACAGAGAAAGGTAGAGACAGAGAGAGAGGTCCTCCATCTGTTGGTTCAGTCTCCAGATGGCCGCAATGGCCAGCGCTATGCTGATCTGAAGCCAGGAGCCTCCTCCAGGTCTCCCACACGGATGCAGGGGTCCAAGGACCTGGGCCATCCTCTACTGCCATCCCAGGCCACAGCAGAGAGCTGGATTGGAAGAGGAGCAGCCAGGACTAGAACCGGCACCCATATGGGATGCCAGCACTTCAGGCCAGGGCTTTAACCCACTGCGCCACAGTGCCGGCCCCGGCCTAGTATAAAAAACTTACAGTCCCCCTTGAAGTGCCATGGATACCCACCTGACTCCAGCTTCCTGCTACTGCAGACCCTGGGAGGCAGCAGTGAAGGTTCAAGTCCCTAGGTCACTGGCATTTACGTGAGAGATTTGGATTCAATTATTGGCACCTGGCTTTGGGCCACTGCAAGCATTTGGGGAGTGAAACAGTGGGCAGGAACACTCTCTATGTCTACCTGTCTCTTTGCCTCTCAAATAAATAAGTAACAAATAATAAAAACTTAAAGTTAAACTGAAAGTTAAAAGCTTTTACTTTGAAAAATACCATTTTAAGTATTGTTTTTTCTCTCAAAAGTCTTTAAATTCAATACAACTACAATTAAAATTCTAGTGGATTCTTTTCTGTAACTTGACAATATAAAATACAAAACACTGAAGGGAAATAAGCCTTAATGGATATTAAAACTATTTGTAATTTTTAAAGTGGAGATCAATGGGATAGTATAAAACACCAAAATTATAATTTAATAAATGCCATTAATCCCCTTGGTTCGCTGGTTGGAAAATAAGCAAAGCTAAGTTCCTACCTCATAAACAAAAAAGTAATTCCAGATGAGCTAAAGACTTAATTGTGTACAATTATGCCTCAATAAAGCTGTTAGAAAAAGATTTAAACATAAAATAATAAAAATTATAAGAAACACAGGCAATAAAAAAAATAACCTCAACCAGCATATGTAAAATTCTTTATATAAGTCATAGAAGCAAGCAGCATAGGGAGGAGCCAGCCCTGTGGTGTAGGAGGCTAAGCCTTCACTTGTGGCACTGGTACCCTATATGGATGCCGGTTCGTGTTCCAGTTGCTCCTCTTCCAATCCAGCTCTCTACTATGGTCTGAGAAAGCAGCAGAAGATGGCCCAAGTGCTTGGGCCCTTGAACCTGTGTGAGAGACGTGGCAGAAATTCCTAGCTCCTGGCTTCGGATTTGCCCAGCTCCAGCCATTGCAACCATTTAGGGAATGAAGCAGCGGGTGGAAGACCTTTCTCTCTGTCTCTCTCTGTCTGTAACTCCACCTCTCAAATAAACGAAGAAAATCTTAAAAAAAAAAAATAGGGAGAAAATATGTATGCATAATTATATATTATGTAATATATAATAAACGGGTCAATCTTCTTAATTTGCTAAGAATATGTATGCATAGGCTAATAGAAAAATGAATAGATTAATACAAAAATGATGAGCAGGGAAGTTCACAGAAAAAGAAATAAAAATGCCCAACAAAATATATGAAATATATTCAACTTAAAATTAAAACAACAATGGGATACTCTATCCAAACAGCAAAAAAATTTAAAATTTACCACCACCATGTATTTGGGCGGAGGGGGGGGGGTCCTGTCATACATTACTGGTGAGAGTACAAACTGATGCAGTATACAAAGAGCCAAAAAGAAGTAACATATTCACGTTTTTTTTTAATCTTAGACTTTTTTTTTTTTCCAGATTTTTGTAAATTTGAAAGGCAGGGAGATAGCAACAGACAGACAGAGATCTCCCACCATCTAGTTTAATAACTCAAATGCCTACAACAGCTGGGACTGGATCAGGTTGAAGTCAGGAGCCAGGAACTCAATCTGGGTGTCCAAGTGAACGCCAGGGATCCCAATGCTTAAGCCATCACCTGCTGCCTCCCATGGTCCTAACAGGAAGCTGGAATTGGGAGCAGAGCCAGGACTCAAACCCTGGTGTTCTGATAGGGGATGTGCGTATCCCAAGTAATTCTTAACCACTGTGCCAGAAACCACCCCCTCACGCATGTTTTTGAAAGGATAGGCTTGACTTTAGAATTTCTTTGTATCATGTTCATTTAGTCACCTTACGCTCCATATAGAGTTCATAAGAAATTAGAGGAAAACAATGAGCGGGTGAAAGGGGGCAAAAAGGCCTCTAAAGTAACTGCTGCACTAGTAGAAATATGGACGCAAGATGACTGTGACAAAAAATGCAGTCAACTTATCACATTCTATCTTAACCGTCAGTATGATCAGAGCAACATCCGACCTTACAGTTTTGGGTACCTATCGCGCTCCCCCTTTTTTCAAAAAATATTTATTTTATTTATTTGAAAGGCAGAGTTACAGAGAGGCAGAGAGAGAGATACACACACACACACACACAGAGAGACAGAGACACAGACACAGAGAGAAAGAGAGAGAGAGAGAGAGAGAGAGAGAGAGAGAGAGAGAGAAAGAGCTCCCCAGATGGCCGCAACGGCTGAAGCTACGCAGATCTGAAGCCAGGAGCCAGGAGCTTCTTCTGGGTCTCCCACATGGGTGCAGGATCCCTAAGACTTGGGCCAACTTCTACTGCTTTCCCAGGCCATAGCAGAGAGCCGGATCAGAAATGGAGCAGCCAGGACTCAAAGCGGCGTCCATATGGAATGCCGGCACTGCAGGCAGTGGCTTTACCCACTGCGCCACAGCGCCGGCCCCTTGCTCTCCCTTTATTCCCTGCCCTACTCTCCACCACCAACTGATCATTTCCTAGTGAAAAGATCCTACAGACTATTACTAAGTTTCCTCATCTGCAAACAGGGCAGTTATCTGCAGGGATGAAGTAAGGAAGCACCCACAGGATGTGTCACACAGTAAACAGCAAAAGGTGGCTGCTGATTGGAAAAACCATCAACATCTTCCATCCCATCAGACACACAGGTTCTGAACTTTAATCTTATGTTTACATTGCTGTATACTATGTATTATTTTCTTTGTACGTGTCTTTCACTAAAACTTACCTTAAACTCTTTAAAAGTAACCAAGATACTTAAAAATAAATGTGAAAGTGTCAACAGTCTAGTAATTGCTATTCCATGTGCATTTCCTGCTACAGGAAAAAATTAGTGGAAAATGGACATATTGTACTGAACAAGGGAGGGCTGACCTCACTTAGCAAAGGCAATGCTTTCACGAGGCCTAGGCCCACCCTCAATTATTGCTGAGGGTTTGTTTTCTAGTGAATCTCAATGACCTTGACCAAACCTCAGAGAAGAGCCCCTCTCAAATAAATTAAAGCAAAGCATCTTGGATTTTATTTTACTAAAGAGAAAAACGTATTTCCCATATACAGAAATCCTGCATTTCTTCCGTAGAGACACATCCGACACGCTGATAGAGAAATGCCCGTCCACTTCTGCCTGAAGGCATGGATCAGTACTCTGCATCTCTCACCCAACTCCACACTTCCGTAGTCTCTTCCACACCCACCCACTGAAAATGGTAAGAAAGGAAAAAGGCAAAACAACTTTTTCCCCAGGAATCACACACTATGAATACCTAGTCAAAACTCTTAAAAGTAATCCCTACTGCAACCTGTCTACATTTTATTTTTTCCCTCTTATGCTCCACTGCCCCTCCCTCCACTTACCTTGTTTCCGGTCCTGTAACTGTCCCATTCATGCTTGTTTGTTGTGTAAATTCTGCCTCCTGTACATACCCTGAGAGCAAAATGTGCAGCTTTCCCTTCAGTTTCTAAATGTTCACACAGCACCTAGCTGAAAACCTAACAGTAGGTACTAAAAAGTGTCTTGAAATAAGTGAATAAAATGTATTATCTACACTGCAGCATATTGCAGAGCCCTGGATTAATCTTCAGAAAAACTGGAATCTTTACCAAAGTAAAACCATTTGATGGTTCTGCAGCTTAATATTTAAGTATCAAGTATTAGCTTCTTTATTTATAAAATGGGCCTTTTTCTTTTAGACTTTTTTTTTTTAAGATTTATTTATTCGAAAGTCAGAACTACGGGGTGGGGGCAGGGATCGTCCACCTGCTGGTCCACTCCCCGGATGGCCACAACAGCTAGGGCTGAGCCAAGTAAAAGCCAGGACCCAGGAGCTTCTTCCAGGGCTCGCACATGGGTAGCATGGACCCAAGCTGTTGGGCCATCTCTTGTTCCTTTTCCCAGGCCTATTAGCAGGGAGCCAGATGAGAGGTAGAACAGCCAGGACTCACGCCAGCACCCATAAAGGATGCTGGCACCGCAGGAGGCAGCTTTACCTGCTATGGCACGATGCAGGCCCGTAGTTTTTTAAAGTGACATATAATAATTGTGCATGTTACTGGGTACAGTGTTATAACTTGATATACCATACATACAATGTACAATGGCCAAATTAGGGTAACTAGCGTTTCCATCTCCTTAAACATTTATCTTTTTTTTGTATTAGAAACCATCAAATTCTCATTCTTTATAAAATGTACAGTAAATTGTTGTAAACTATAAATTTATTCCCCTATACTACCTATATTCTGGTACTCCCTATGCAACTTCTTTCTCCATCCACCACCCTACCCTCCCTAACCTCTAGTGACCACTATCCTACTCTCCTCTTCTATGAAGTCGACTTTTTTAGCTTCCATGTATAAGTGCTAGAATATGCAGTAGTAGTTTCTAGGTCTGGCTTATTTTGCTTAATTTTATGTCCCCTAAAAGCATGGCTATCAGGGCCAGCTCTGTGGCATTAGCTGAGAAAGCCACCGCCTGTGATATCAGCATTCCATGTGGGTGCCGGTTTGAGTCTTGGCTGCTCCACTTCTGATCCAGCTCTCTGCAATTGGCCTGGGAAGGCAGTAGAAGATGGCTCCAGTGCTTGAGACCCTGCACCCACGTGGGAGACCCAGAGGAAGCTCCTGGCTCCTAGTTTTGGATTGGCTCAGCTTCAGCCATTGGGGCCATGTGGGGAATGGACCAGTGGATGGAGGAGTTCTCTCTTTCTCTCTGCCTCTGCCTCTCTATAACTCTGCCTTTCAAATAAATAAATCTGTTTTTTAAAAAATGTGGCTATTACTTGCTCTACTACTGCATACAGTTTTACAAAATGAGATGATGGAAGTAAAAAGTACTTATTATACTACTTTCATGGTTACTTCTTTTTTTTTTTTCCCCAACAGGCAGAGTCAGACAGTGAGAGAGAGAGACAGAGAGAAAGGTCTTCCTTCCGTTGGTTCACCCTCCAAAATGGCTGCTACGGCTGGTGCGCTACGCAGGTCTGAAGCCAGGAGCCAGGTGCTTCCTCCTGGTCTCCCATGCAGGTGCAGAGCCCAAGCACTTGGGCCATCCTCCACTGCACTCCCGGGCCACAGCAGAGAGCTGGACTGGAAGAGGAGCAACCAGTACAGAACCTGTGTGCCGGTGCCGCAGGCGGAGGATCAGCCAAGTGAGCCGCGGCGCTAGCCCATGGTTACTTCTTAAAAAACCGTACTGTTTGTCAACCAGATTTTTAATTTTAAGTAAGAACACTGGAGCTATCCTAATAGGAGAAACAGATTTAATTAATATGGTTACCTTTTTTTTCTTAAAAACAAGGGAAGAAGCCATAAGCAATGTCAAAACACTAATATACACTATGTCATTACATGTCTAATGTTTACACTTTGAAAAAGAAGTGGCCTACATTAACCAATCTTAATTGTAATTTATATATAAAATATCTGTGGGTAGTTAGTTATCTCTTACCAGGCTCTGGAAGATCTAATTTTGCCCGCTTTAGCTCTGCCATAGAAATCTGAAGTTGCTCTATTACAAAATCATCTTCAAAGAAAAAATCCTTTGCCAAGGTCTCCTGAAGAAATTCTACAAGTTCTTCCATAGACAATTTCATTAGATGTTCTAAGAGAGGATGAGAGAAATAACAATGCTGAGTCAGCAGTTTACTTCAGATGGAGAAGATAATATATTCTATTGAAGTGCAGCGGTTTTTTAAACAGGACATTTAAAAGGCCATGTATACAATTTATACGTGGTATTATAGATGTAAGACAAAAATACTCTCTGCTATTAAAGCAGTCACAGAGAAAAGTAGATAACCTCACTGGAGAGACAAGGTAGGAGAACACTGCCGAACATTTTCTCTTTGGTTTAAGAACAACCACATCTGGGCATTCATATTAAGCTTCTGGAAGCCGAGAGACACAGAGAGATCACCTACAAAGTGTGAAGCAACCCTCATAGGCAAATCCACCTTTTTTTTTTCTTTTTTTTTTTTTTGACAGGCAGAGTGGACAGTGAGAGAGAGAGACAGAGAAAAAAGTCTTCCTTTTCCATTGGTTCACCCCCCAGTGGCCGCTGTGGCCAGCATGCTGCGGCTGGCATACCGCGCTGATCCGAAGCCAGGAGCTTCTCCTGGTCTCCCATGCGGGTGCAGGGCCCAAGCATTTGGGCCATCCTCCACTGCACTCCTGGGCCACAGTAGAGAGCTGGACTGGAAGAGGGGCAACCGGGACAGAATCCGGCACCCCAACTGGGACTAGAACCCGGGGTACCGGCGCTGCAGGCGGAGGATTAGCCTATTGAGCCGCAGCACCGGCCGCAAATCCACTTTTAAGATTGCATTTATTAGTGTTTCAAATTTCAAAAAAAAAAAAAAAAAAAAAAAAAGAATATATTTGCAAGTTTTATTTCTACTTATAAAATTAGTTTTATTGGAAAAATATTCAAATATTGACAAAAAGCAGAAAGTAAAACTAAGATCCCAATCACCTACAAGTACACATATAATTCTGAGTATATATGAACCTCAATTCACGAAACTAAATTATACTAATTATTCACTTCCTTGCTTTTTCCCATTCAATAGTGTGTCATTGATATCCCTCATCTCAAAAAAATGATTTTACATCATCATAATAACTATGTAAGAATACACTGCACACATGCGTCATAATTTATTCAGCCTTCTAATAATAGGTATTTAGGTTCTGATTTTTAAAATTTTTAAAATTTATTCATTTTTATTTATTTCAAAGGCAGAGATGGAGAGAGAGACAGAGAAAGAGAAACAGACAGAGATTTTTCATCCACTGGTTCACTCTCCAAGTCCCTGCAACAGCCAGGATTGGGCCACAGGGAAGCCAGGAGCCAGGACTTCGACCTGAGGCTCTGACATGAGCGGCAGGGGCTGAGGTGTTGGAGCCATCACTCACTGCTCACAGGGTGCACATTAACAGGAAGCTGGAATCAGAAGCAGAGGCAGGACTCCAATCCAGGCACTCCAATATGGGATGTGGGCATCCCAAGCGGTGTCAACTGCTTGCCAAACACCAGCCTGTTTCCAATTACTGTGTGAAGAACCTACAGTGACAACCTCTCCAAATATTTTTAAGGCAATAAGGAAGAAAACAAAAGGGAGTAAAAGAAATGAATGTCTCCTACAACCTACAACCTCCAGCTAACCACTGGTTACAGAGTCCAGAGACAGATTTGTTTTGTTTTCATTTTTTTTTTTTTAAATTAGCCAGTAACAAACTACACATACTTATGGTGTAGAGTATGTTTGGATACAGGTTTATGTTGCAAGCTGACATGTCCATTACCTCACATACTAATTTTTGGAATGAGAATATTAAAATCTCCCCTCTCGACGACTGGCAGGTACACTGCACATGACTCATGAACTGCAGCCACCACACTGCATGACAGCACTCCACGTTCCACAACTCCCTCTCTACCTCCCTGAAACGCTGCCTCCCTGACCAGCGTCTCTCCACAACCGCCTTCCGGTTTTGGAAACTTTCTGTGGTTTTGAAGGAACTTCAGTCTTTGAGCTGTGGCCCTAGACAAGGAAAACCTATCAGCAGAGAGATTTTTCCACAGTTTATGTAATCTAATGATATGGTGGCATATAAAGTAACTGTTACACTTAAAGCTGACTTACTAAAGGTGCAGACATTTTTCACTTTTCAAAATTAATCCAGCATCATATAAGAAAAACAATTTAAGAGGGAAAACAGAGTTATGAAGAAATAGAATATTATGCTTGTATTTTTTCACTGTTTGGGAAACATTACAAATCCCTCAATAAAAATTACATCTTTGTTCTCTATTTGGAGCCACTCATAAACCAGAGAGAAAGGCAGTAAAGGGGGTGGCAGGGTGGGACAGGGAGGGTTGCAGACGGTTCACAACAGAAGCCCGAGTCTGCAGGACAACCATCCCCACCATCGTTTTGTTCTGGAGCTCATGTCTGTGTGTTGGGGAGATAAATCACTATGCTGCTGAATGCTTTTCTTGAAAAGAATACGCGATACACAAGTGCTTTTAAAGGGATTCTTCATTCCTATCTAGGGTATGGCTGGTCTGGCCCTCCTGAAGTCCATTCTCTTCAAGTAAACAATCTTACACTAAAAAACCTGACATGCACTTAGAACAATGCCAAGCACAGCATAGAGAAAAACCACCAACACCACTTCATACATTCAACGAGCTTATGATTTAGTCAGGAGACCAAACAGACTATTCCAGAATAACGTACGAGAGCAGAGTATATGAGGCATGTGAAACTGTCGTAAGGCCTAGAAGTAATATACCAGGTTCTTAAGTGTTCAATGATTCCCTTTTCTGCTGAGCTACAAGAGGAGTCACATAAGTTTTAAGGTTGAACTGAGACTTGAAAGATGAACAAGATTCTTCATACTAACGAAAATAAAACCTCTTCCCTTGATTTTAAGGTAACACACAGTATATCAAATTCACAGAATCCTTGAAATACTACAACTGAAGACCAAAGCCATCAGCTGTAAAAACGAAAAGCCAGTACTGCCTTGCTGCATTTATGAGCTACAGGCACTGCCTGTGCCTGCCCCGGAGGCCACAGAGCAGTCGGGCAGAGACAGATCTGCAAGGTCCCCATCCGCAACCCAGAGCTGGATGCTTTTTCCCCTGGAGGAAACAGTAATAGAAATGTTCTCCTGGGCCCTTTTCACTCTGGTGTCTCCCTGTTCTCCTGGTACAAACTTGAGATCACATCAATGAAAAAATTCAGTGGTCCCCAAGGAAACCAACACCTACTAAGATTACTTTTATCAAACTATCAAATTGCATTCTACTGTCTAAGCATGAAAAATGAAACTGACATGAAGAGAAAAGAATCAAAGATATCTACAATATAGTGAGATCCTAATATGAAAAAGAACTGTCTGGCGCCGCGGCTCACTAGGCTAATCCTCCGCCTGCGGTGCCGGCATCCCAGGTTTTAGTCCCAGTTGGGGCACTAGATTCTGTCCTGGTTGCTCCTCTTCCAGTCCAGCTCTCTGCTGTGGCCTGGGAAGGCAGTGGAGGATGGCCCAGGTCCTTGGGCCCTGCACCTGCATGGGAGACCAGGAGGAAGCACCTGGCTCCTGGCTTCGGATTGGCGCAGCGCACCGGCCATAGCGGCCACTTGGGGGTGAACCAATGAAAAAAGGAAGACCTTTCTCTCTGTCTAACTCTGCCTGCCAAAAAAAAAAAAAAAAAAAAGAAAGAGAGAGAGAAAGAAAAGAACCAACAAAAGTAAATTTTCAAATCATGATTTTTCCACTGATTTTCAATGATTTTTTAAAAACCATTATTAAAAGACAGTGAATTAGAAGTACGAGTGGGGACTGAGAAATGGAGTTTTTCTTACTTTTGTGTAACTTTAAGATTGTGTAAGACATAGCAGTAAGAACTCGTTCTCCTTCAAAGATGTAGATATCCCAAATTCTGAGGTTTAGGGTAAAGGGAGTCTATAATTAAAGGCAAAACAAAACAGAAACAAGGTCAACAGCTTTCCCTGATCTTACAGTTATAATTTTATGATTGAGTTTTGTAAACAAATACTCACACGATCAAGGAAACATTGAAAAAACCATTTCATTGTATAAAAACTGGTGTAGATTTCTTGGGAATCCTGAAACAACAAAGACCTCACAATTTTGGGACTGCAGCAAACAAATATAACAATCTAATACTAAATATTAGTTAGGAGGGCTATTCTGTTAAAGCAAATCATGTAATCATCTCATTAAAAATATTTTCCATGATTTTTTTTTTTCTATTCTAACTTTTTCTCCCAAAATGTTACTTTTCAAAATCACCCCAAGAATAAATTTCACATAGGGTAGTAATACAACACATACCTTTTCTTTAGTATAAAAGGGCATTTCAAAAAACTCATGGGAAAGTGAATTAAAAGATCAATTTTGGGGACTGTCATCCTGGAGCAGCGGTGTGCGCCACTGTTGGTGATGCTGGTATCCCATAGTGAAGTACTTCTCTGAGTCCAATCCAGCTTCCTGCCAATGTGCCTGGGAAGACAGTGGATCACTGACTGCCCAAGTACTAGGCCCCTGCCACACTTGTGGAAGACCTGGATGGAGTTCGAGGCTCCTGGCTCCAGCCTGGCCCAGCCCCAGCTATTGCAGTCTTTTGGAGAGTGAATCAGCAGATGGAAGACCTCTCTTTCTCTCTCTGTCACTTTGCCTTTCAAATAAATAAAATAAATCTTAAAAAAAAAGCAATAAATTTTGGTGTAAAAAATTTTGAAATTCATCAAGTTTTTTTCATAATACACATTTTCCCACTTTCCATGAACTTTCTGAAGACCTCTTGTACGTATGGATTTCAAAATTTTTTGCACCAAAATAAAACTTATCTTTTAATACAATTCTCCATGAGCTTTTTGAAGTATGCTCATATTATATGGTAAATTATCTGTTTTACTAAACTACTGCTTAATAATGAACATATATATAATTCACTAAGAGTCTGTATGACCCTTAAAATCCTTTCATGCTATTAAGAAAAACCTCAAAAATAATTAAGAAATTTTGTGTTCTCTAAAACTTTATTGTCTGTATTTATCAACTGCATAGAAAAAGTCTGGATCTATGAATTAGGACTATGAAAGTCCATCGATATTATATTTTACATATCTAATGTTCTTCAAATAACTGGAAATTATATCTGCATAGTAATTGAAATCTACCATGTTAGTAAGGTAACGGATCAAAGACGGAATTTAATTAGTCTAGCTTTATCTTACCACTGTTGGGTATTGGGTCAATAGCGTATTTACCTACCAAGTGCTGCTTAAGCTTGGACAGAAATTTACTCAATATTTTTTCATGATGTTCTTGAAACCTCAAGAGTTTAGGAAAACCTTGGACAAAAAAGCCTAGAATACAAACATAAACACAATACTTCATAAACAATACGAAGAAAAATTTCCAATTTAAAAGTACAAAATACTTCTTTCATCTGTAACTGTCAAAATGAAAAGAAACATCCATTGGTTACCAAAATATTTCTCATTCCCATCAAATAAGTACTTACATATAAGCTTTGGATAATAAAACTTTTAGCTTAGTATTTGCTAAGGACCTCCTAAAGTTTGTAAAATAATTAAAGAGGACTGAATATTTCTGAACTAAAAGGGACACTAAGATGCTAAAAAAAAATGAAACTGAAGCCATTTATCAAGATTATCTATTCTTTTAAGACACGGAGGGACAGTGGTGCACTGGTTTAAGCTACAGCTTGGGAGACCATATCCCTTATCAGAGTGTCTGATTCCAGACCTGGCTACTTTGTGTCTGATCCTTCTTCTCCCTAATGCACCTGAGATGGTGGCACATGATAGCTTAGGTACTTGGGTTCCTGTCACTCACATGGAAGACCTGAAAGGAGTTCCTGGCATCTGGCTTCAGCCTGGCACTGCCCTCGCTCTTGTGGGAATTTGGGGAGCCAACCAATGGCTTAAAGATTTCCTTCCCTCTGTCTATCCCTTTCTCTGTGTCACTCTGCCTTTCAAGTAAAAACAAAAACAGGCTGGCACTGTGGGAAAGCAGTAGAGGATGGCCCAAGTACCTAAGCCCCTGCCACCCATGAGGGGGACCTGGTTGGAGTTCCAGGATCCTGGCCTCGGCCCGGCCCAGCATTGGCAGTTGCAGTCTTTTGGGGAAGTGAACCAATGGTTGGAGGATAACTCTAACTCTGCTTTTCAAATAAATAAAATAAATCTTTAAGCAAACAAACAAAAACAAAAACACGGACCTGTATCTCAAATGCCTAAATCTTTTTATAGGCTGCCCTAATCTTTTTATTACTTTGTTTTACTGTTAGTACATTATATAATAAATATTGCATTACTTTTTTCAAGTTTACTCAAACACGTTCATCAGTATCACAAATCTAAAGTTTTTATCACATCTAAAATATTTTGTCTAAGCTATATTTAACATCAGCTAAAACTTATAGGTATTACGTGATGAATGCTATATCAAAAATCACATTTTTATCCCAACTATACAATATAATCTTTGAGATTTCTAGGAGGCAACTAATTGTAAACAACAGAAGCTAATATTAAGTTTGTATATTTAACTGATTGAACTTTACAGCTATTTTTATTCACAAGCTTCCTTTCAGGTACTTATACAATTTATTAAAAAAGATACGTACTCTATGAACTTTATGATTTCTTCACACTGGTGTTTTCTGACCTGAGTTGTATGCAACTTGGAAAGATGTGAATAGTCCTACGTTTTTAAAAAAGAATCCAGGGGGACATGTTTATGTTATATATCTATCTATCTTGTATATTCATGATGTACATTAAATTATTAATGTTCTAAGCTGTCTTTCAGACTCATTAACATTTATTTTTCTTTAACTCAGTCTCGTAGACCTATTTGAAAGAGGGGTTCATTGTTCCCCCATAGAACATCTGTTTCCAAGAAAAGAAACTACGTTCCTCCAAAAACCTGAGGAACGTGCCATTGGGAAACACTGCTTTACAATTTACTGGGCAGAACTATTTCTTCAGTTTTTCAAGGTGTGTGTAAAAATTTCCAGAAATACAGACTCTGTTTCTCTCTTAGTGATATTTTCCACTGAAACTACTTCATAAAAAAAAATCTATAATCCTTTATCAGTCCCACTTTCATGGTCAATTTGATAGTACTGGGAGTTGTAAAAATTTCAGCGAAAGTCTGGCTTTGAAAAAGTCAATTCAGGGGCCGGCGTTGAGTAAAGGGGCCGCCTACAATGCAGGCATCCCAGATGGATGTCACGCCCTGTCTGCTTCACTTCCGCTGCAGCTCCCTGCTAACAGCCTGGGAAGAGCAATGGAGGAGGCCCAGGTGTTTGGTCCCTGCTCTCTGGCAGACCTGGTTGAAGCTCCTGGCTCCTAGCTTCAGCCTGGCTGTTGTGCAGGAGTGAATCAGCAGACAGAAGCTCTCCCTCTGTTGTGTGTCTCTTCCTCTCTGCAACTCTACCTTGCAAATGAATAAATATTTTGTAAACAATCAGTGTACTTCAGGAACAACTAATTCAAGGATACTTAAGACACTTAATATTTCTTCACTTTTCAGCTTTGTCCCAGTCTTGATATTTCAAATCACATCTTTTTCAGTCCCAACTTTGAATCCAGACATTTATAAGTGGTACTACTCTTATATAGGAAATACAAAAAACTGAGTAACTTTTTACTATAAAACTTCATAGGCATACATAGAAACAAGTATCCAAGTATATGTAAGTGTAAATGTTAGGATAGAATTAATATTGCTTTATAAATTAACTGCTGGCAATAACTGCTGAGGTAAGCTATCAAACAGGTTTAAAACTAGACTGCTTCCCACACAGTTACACATCACTTAAGCTGTAACATTCCACTGCATTCAAGATAGATCAGCATAGCCATGCCACAGGAAAGCCAAGGGAAGGCTCCTCAGGAAGAATTCTTTTCCTTCAAGCTAGCTTTTTAAATGATATTGCCTATGGGATGGCAACCCGACAAAACAACACATTCTTAATTTTTAGAGTTACTTATGGGATGTGAAGTACCCAGAAATTGCTATAAAGCAAATAATATTGTTAAAATAATTAGCAATGGACATGAAGGGAGACAGATAACAGCAAACACCCACATGCTGCAACAACCCTAAAACCCCCATAAAAATCATACTAAGACTGTGGAGTTTAATGAATAATGGACTGTGGAAGTTTATAATTTTAAAAATATTAAAACAGCACTTTAAAAGCTGTTCTTAGAGTAACCAGTATTAAAATCATTTAGAATTTGATATTATCACATGGATGGCACTAAGAAAATAATTTTTGCATTATATGGACAAGTATGACTTTTATTTCCAAGATAAGTTGCAATCAAAGCTCTCTGAATTAAAGTTCACTGTGCATACTCTCAAGGATAAGGTTATTAAAAACAACATGCTAACTTTAAAACCATGAGAGCACTGACGTCTGAAATACTAAATGATCAAGTACCTACAACACATTATTGCCTTTTATGCAAAATGGATTGTTTTACAGCTGAAAGAGCTAAAACCCACACTTGAAATATAAAACTACAGCCGGTGCCGTGGCTTAACAGGCTAATCCTCTGCCTTGCGGCACCGGCACACCGGGTTCTAGTCCCGGTCGGGGCGCCGGATTCTATCCCGGTTGCCCCTCTTCCAGGCCAGCTCTCTGCTGTGGCCCGGGAAGGCAGTGGAGGATGGCCCAAGTGCTTGGGCCCTGCACCCGCATGGGAGACCGGGAAAAGCGCCTGAATCCTGGCTTCGGATCAGCATGATGCGCCGGCCGCAGCGGCCATTGGAGGGTGAACCAACGGCAAAAAAGAAGACCATTCTCTCTGTCTCTCTCCCTCACTATCCACTCTGCCTGTCAAAAAAAAAAAAAAAAAAGAAAGAAAGAAAAGAAATATAAAACTACTATATACATTTCCTTAAAATTCCTAAAAATAATTCCTCAATTAACAGTCTTTCACAAGGATTATACATCACAATATCCAGTCAATAGCGAGCATTTCACTGAAATGGTAACTGCATGACTGTCTGAAAGTTTTAGTCAAAAGACATCTTTTATTTCCCTCCCAAAATAGGACTTTTTCTAAATTCCTCCCAATCTACATTAGTTTTATCTGACTGAGAGTAAGTAAGGAAAGAATTGCTAAATGACAATAATATGCTCTAGAGGAAAAGACAAAGGAAAAATTAATGTGAATGAGAAGTTTAGAAAAGTTCAATGAAGAAACTTGAAATAGGTAACAAACCCTAATTAACTGAATAAGCCCTGAAACATTCAGATTGTTTTACGTAACTCTACCAAGTATCTCAGATTTTTGTTTGAATCCGTTTCTTCCTGTCTCTTATTTCCTTACAATAAAGCATGGGGCTTTCTTACCATGCATGGCGTGCTTGGGGCCCGAGAAGAGTTTGACGAGGGCCCAGAAGGCATCTTCCTCGTTCATATACATGAGGAGCAGAGCTGTGATCTGGCTCATCCCCTGACAGTACCCGACTTCCTAGAGCAAACAACACAGAAACTGGGGACTTTACATTCAAATTACATAGATATGCACATAGGAAATCCTAATCTAAATAAAAATCAGAATACGTCTAGGCATATTATTTAATGGGAAATTCTGCAGATAATCTTCACTGCATTATGTCACTATGAAAGAATAAAACTGCTCAAAAATAAATGTACCGGTATAGACACAGTCCAAATCTACACATATATATTTTTTACTGTCCTCTGATCAATATTGCTACATTTTCTTTAAAGAACACTAACATTTATTTCATTTTATGTACAGGTCTCAGCTTGCTCTTCCTTTTTTGCTTAGCTGCTGGCCAAGTTCTCCAGGATACGTGAACACAGCCAGAGTGGATGCTGCCAGAGCAAATGTCACCAGATGGGGTTACAGACTTTAACAGAACGGTAACACTGAGTCTGTGTGTGCAATTGCAGCCATGGGACAACTGGCAAGTACGCAAAGGAAGCAATCTGGAGAGGAAAACAATGGAATAAATAGTTCAGAGAAATAATCGGAGAGAGACATGTGGTCCCGGGGTGGGAGACAGAAAATACAGCTATCCTTCTCACCACCTGCTCCTCACTTTCGAGTCTCAACTTCCCTGCGGTCCAGCTAGGGCCCCTTTCCACAAACTAGGGTCCCTTCCACAAACTCGTCTTTAATATTCCCTAGCTGGAGTGAATTTCTGTTCCTACAACTTAAAGGCTTTAATTATAACAGAAATGATACCTCTGAAGGTTCAAAGGCTACTCCCCCTGGAACCGAGTCACGCGGGTATGTGTTTAACACACATATTAGGTCATTCCCCACAGTATCTTCTCCCCCACAATGTAGACAAAGCCTTAAGAACAGCATGTCCACCACCGGACAGTTTAGTTGTGGCCTACTCCTGGGACACCCAGTTAGCATATGTGGGATCCTACATGGGCAGTACTTAACAAATAAAACATGATACTGAAAGGTGACCACCCAGGAATAATGAGAAGTTGACAAGAGTCAAGTAAAAGTACTCTAGCCACTGAAGTCTATCCTTCTATCCTGCCCATTCCCAGTCTTCCTTGCTTAAAAATCAAATTAAAACTAGCAACAAAACAAAATAGTATGAAGGGAGAGGGAAAGTGGCATTCACTGGGGTATTGTGGTCACAGCTAGGTTTTTCCACTTCTAGATCATCTCTGCTCTGAGACCTCAGGGCTACCTGATAAAGAGAACCAGAGAGTTAAACCAACCGTAGGGCCGTCTAGTGCTGAGATGGAGTCATGCACCTAGAAGGGCCCTGCGAGGTACGGAGGACCCAAAGACTACCTCCACCTCCTAGGAGCACTTCTCAGAGAACCACCACCAGGCCAGCTCCAACTTACCGTATTATAAATAGAATATGCAGCAAGCACATGAAATAAAGATTGTTGCCTAGAGGAAAAAAAATATTAAACATAGTTTCACAAATTATAAAATTTGAATTTTTTTAAATTATAAAATTAAGAAACAAACAGGCTGACTGAAAACAAATAGTTTACATAAAATTACTATTGTAATAAAGCAATTATCCTGAGTTCAAACCAAAACAATACTGGAAACGGTCTAAATCTGAGAGTAGATTACATTCATTCTGATGGAATTTATATCAAAAATCACAAAGAATTTCAAAGTTTCTTAAACTGGTTATTCACTTTCATTGAATTTCTCTCTCTCTCTCTGTCCCTCCCCCTCTCTCAAACCATCGACAGCAGCAGCTGGCTTAACAGGAAGGGGGGCCCTTTAAAGTCTCAGGTGCAGTCTCAGCTAGCTGCAAAACCCTGCAGGCCTGGGGCGACGTTCCCAGGAAACTAGATATGCTCTAAATCAGCCTCCAATGTAAAGAGCTGGGATTTGGGGATCCAAGGATTGAAAAGGAGTGGATAGGAGCAGCTAAACTCACTATTATCCCTACTGACTCACCAATCCACAAGGAAGAATGCTTCCACCCGGAGGCATAACAATGATTCTACTGAACTGGACGCTGAAACTGCCAAGCAACTACTTTGCATTTCTTCGACCTCTCAATCCAAGCAATGAAGGAGGTTAAATGTGCTGGCTAGAGAGATAGATCCTGATTGCCAAGGAGAAAATGGGTTGCTGCTTTACAAAGGACAGAGGAGGAGTATGTGTGGAGTACAGAACATTTGGGCATCTCTTAATATTACTTGGCACTGTGATTAAAGTCAATGGAAAAACACAACTCACAGAATTTTTAGGAATCAAAGTTTCAGTCACCATTGCCAGCTGAAGTAACTTGCTAAGGGCAAAGGACATAGGGAATGGGCAGTGGAAGAAGACAACTATAACCACATGGCCAGTCACAGAAATGATGACTATTAACTGTCACAAGTATTTATTTCTTAATTTGGTAAGAATATGTTTGTATAAACATATATTTTTTCTTTCTTAGCTTCTCCCATAGTAAAACAAAATATACTATTAATAGTTATAGTATTTAAGGTTATCAAAACAGAAGTATAAATATAACCCAAGGACCTGGCATCTTCTTGTGGGGCAAGGATTAACCTATTTTGTTATAAGCATAATTGCTGTTTTGCTTGTGGCAGAAGTATGATTCTGTTATAGTCTTATTTGGAAATTAAGAATGATTTAAGAGATCTGTATAAGTACCAAGTTGACAAGAATGGACTGTGATGGCTGGCTTTGTGTGTCAGCTTGTCTAAGCTATGATTCCTCATTCATTATTCAAACATTGATCTAGGTGTTGCTGTAAAGGAATTTTGTAGATGTGATTAAAATCCACAAACCACTGACTTTAAGTAGAGGGGAAAATTCTAGATAATCTAGGTAGGCCTGATTCAATTAAAAGACCACAAAGGCAATCTGAGGCTTCCTCGAAGAATTTCTGTCTTTAGGAGCAGATAGCCCAGCAGTTAAGACATCACATTCCATGTTGGAGCATCTGGGTTCAGTTCCCAACTCTAGCTCCTTCCTCCAGCTTCCTGCCAGTACTGACCCTGGAAGGCAGTGGTGATGGCTCAAATAGTTGGATTCTTGCCACCCACACAGGAAACCCAGATGATGTTTTCAACTCTCAGCTTCAGCCCCAGCTACTGCAGACACTTGGGGGATGAACCTGCAAATGGGAATTCTGTCTGTCTGCCTTTCTCTCTCTGCCTCAGATAAAAAGATCTTAAAAAATTTAAAAAAAAAAATCTCCCTATGGACAGCAGTTTCAGCTTGTGCTCAAGAGTCCAGCCTTCCTGAAGGACTGCTCTATGGATTCGGTATTTTCCTAGTGAGCCCACACAAGCAGACGAGCCAACATGTGCACACATCTCTGACTATGTATTTTCCATTGGTTTCTGTTTCACCACATCGGACCCTGATTGACACACAGGTTAGCAAACCTATACCTTTCATTCATAAATTGTCACAGCAATGATATTTCAATGTGTAGTACTAGTATTGTTCTGTTATACGCAGTTTTTTCATTTCTCACTTTATTTCACTCATTTCTCTCTATTTTGGTTTCATTTATTCATAAATGATGAGGGAGTCAAGGTTACAGAGATATACTGATCATTGACAGAGTTTTCACATAAAGAATCTTCCATTTTTCTATGATTTTCAATGAAAATATCTATGTTTCTAAGAATTTCCAGATTATAAAATGATCATTTACCACTTGTACAGCACTTACTATATCAAATGTTAAAAAACTGAGGTCAAATTAGATTCTAAGATTCACAAGTGGATTGAAAGGATCTGTAAAGGCTTAAATCTTTAGGCTCTTATTCAAAACTGCATCCTAATCACATTTTAAGCTAATAAAGATTTTGATAAAGACTATTTATAAATGCCATTTCCATTTCATAATATTAAAGTTTACTTACTTAACACCATATCTGTCTCTAAACATAATATGGTCCCTAAATGTGCGGTTGACATCAAGGTCTATTTGTCTGATATCAGGTGAACAACCCCGTGCTCTGTGTTTTAATTTCTGAAGAAGAAAAAGAGAAGAATGTACATTTTTACAGAAATCACTTGTTGAAAATTCTATGACAAATAGTAAAATAACTCAATAAAAATTGGTTTTGGGTATAGGAAATTACTCTCATGGTTAAAGAATCAAAACAATATAAAAAGGTAGACAAAAGTTCCCCTTCTTTTCAGGGCTCCATCTATCCTACTCCCATCCTCTCACTCTTCCCGCACTTCCCATCACCTCCCCTCCATCCTGCTAACACAGTAAGATCTTAATTTAGGATGGAGAACTTTCCAGAGTTTGCACTATGATGTGAAAGCTCATCATGGCCAAGCCTTGCAATCTACTGATGTTTCATCCATTCCAGCGTGACTTTTTGGTTTTCGGTGCAGCTAACTACTGCCTTGTTTGTTGATTTGCTTTGTTTCCTACATACTACATTCAATCCCAAACTCACTATCAATGGTCTCCTCTGATGTCCCCACAGAAAGGTACTCCACCAGCTTACTCTTCTTGAAGACCTCTCTCCCAGAGCTGCGCGGCCGCTCTCCAGGCCTTCTGCACAGCGTGGCTCTCAGCATCTCCCTTCACTGCCTGCGGGTCCTCCCTTGGCTTTTCTGTTGTGTGAGGTCCCCTATTTCCTGGATCTCACATCTCTTTTTTCTTGGTTTATTCCCCTGCTCAGGAGGAACACATTCTCTACTAGCTCCTGTGAAGGGATGTATAGAAGTTGGAGTTTTTGAAATTTTGAATGCCTGATAATTCCACATTCAACTTTTTGGCTGTTTTGTCATTCTAAATTGGAAAATATTTTTGCTCAAAAGGCACTGCTTCACTATCTCCTGGCCTCCAGTGCTGCCATTCTAATACTTGTTTCTTTATATGCAATCTGTTTGTCTCCTGAGAAGTGTATGGACTTTTCCTGTAATGCTCAAGAGCTTCACACATCTGGACTTGCTTCCACAAGATTGGACGTTGGATGGATCCCTTCAAGCTTAAAAACTCAATACTCACGTCTCTCAGGTCTGAGAAACTTTCTTCAATAATTCCTTTGTCAATTTCTTTACTCTCTGCTCCTCCTATTTTCTCTTTCTGAAATTCTGATTACTACAGTGTGAAATCTTCTAAGCTGTCATCTACTTCTCTTACATTTTTTTTCTATTATTTTCTAGTTTTTGCCTTTATAATATACCCTCTGGGAAATTCTCTCAATCATTATTTTCCAATTAAATTTTTCATTTCTCTTTAGTTTTCCATTGCTATCATTTTTCTAAATACCCATAAACTCTTTGTTGTTCTCCAGTGTTCCTTTTAATAGCATCCTGTGCTTGTTTTATGGCTGTAATATCTATTTTATTTCTCTGAACATATTAACAATAGTTTAAAACTTTCTCTTCTTGCTCTATATCTGTCTCCTACAAGTTGCTTTTTGCCATTTCCCTTCATTTGTCTTTTATGTTAGTCCCTTTTTCCTGAAATAAATAGTTTTTACTGAAAAGTGAGCTGGTACAAACCGGGGTGCCCAGGTGGCCCTTCCATACTGTGGTGTTCACTGTGGAGTGACGTGGTCAGGCAGATATGGTGGGTCCTATATAGTCAGTATCTTGGATTTATTTCCTTACACTGATCATGTGCCTAGAGAAGGCTCTTCCAGTCTCCTGTCAGGAGGAAAACTCCTGGCTGCCCATGTTCTTGGAGTTCAGCTGAGGGAAGAAGCTAGACCGTCCAGAACCCAGGATCTCCACTCTTCTTGCTTTCCTGACAGCTGCCCCACCCTCAGCAGCGTCTGTGTCTTCCCCAGTCCAGAGTCCTCTGCTTCATCCTCACCAAATAACAAACCTCCAGTCTCGGGCCAGGACTAGGAGGGATGTTAGGGGTGCTGGGAGTTATGAGAGGCTGGTGCTGCAGGCAGCGGCTTTACCCACTAGGCAACAGCACCAGCCCCCAGATAGTACATCTTTAAATGACAGTAACACGAAGCTCCAGGTGAAAACTTATCACATCCAAATCAAAGGGAAGGGGTCAGGAGATGTCTCATAATGCGCCTTGAAAATGCATCCCCTCTTTCTCCTTCCTTTGGAAACAAAGCCCCTCTTTAGGCACCACCCATTCCATGAGTCGGCATGAACCATGAAGGTGATTTCATCCCCTCTTCCCAACACAGCCAAGTTTTAATTTTACTGTTGTATTTATCCATAATAACTAATGCTACACTTCCTACACAATCATGTTTTCCCCCAACAGAGAAGAAAAAGTTTCTTGACATTGCATCTATTCCTCTTGGTATGCTCCTCAGCACCTTGTCCAGAGCTTTGCTCCAAGAAAGCATAAACAGGTCATTGGGGGAACTTCAAGGACTGAGTGCTCATATATTCCAGGCTCCTAATAATTCCACCCATTTGAGAAAAATCAAGATAGATTTTTAAAAGGTAGTTTTACTCCAACTTGAAGTCCCAGGTAGTAGAGCATGTGTACAGAACAAAGTGTACCACTTTTGTAGAAGGACAATAAGAGTGGCCAGAAAAGAAAGACTTGGTTAAGCAATAAATAATGTTGGGAGAAAATCAAACAGTAAAAATAGCACCTAGGGGGGCCAGCGTGCAGTGGCACATCTGGTTAAGCTACCATCTGCAGCGCCGGCATCCCATATGGACGCCAGGTGGAGTTCCGGCTAATGTACCTGGGGAAGCAGCGGAGGATGGCCTAAGTGCTTGCCTTCCTGCACCTACATGGGAGACCTGGAAGAAGCTCCAGGTACCTGGCTTCGGCCTGGCCCAGCCCCAGCTGTTGCAGCCATTTGGGAAGTGAACCAGCAGATGGAAAATCAATTAATCTCTCTTTCCCCTTCTCCCTTGACTCTGTTTCTCCCCCTCTCTCTGTAATTCCAACTTATAAATAAACAAAAGTGACATCTGTGATGGTGTTGAAAATTATGGACTCGAAAGCATCTTTGTTTTCGTTACACATTTTCACTAAATCCTTCTCTCATATTAACTGGTCATTGGATAATTCTATTGCATATAAGAAAAACCTTTATGTATAACTGAAAATTACCACTGTATTGAGGTATACTGGATTTGAATAGTCTTTTCCCAAAATTCATGGCAGTCCAGAACCTTTCAATATGACCTACTTGGAATCAGTTTCTGCAGATGTAATTAATTTAAGATGAGGTCAAACTGGATTAAGGGGGTCTCATCAGGACAGGCAGAGATACAGAGAGAAAAATGTCACGTGACAAAAGAGGCGAAGTCAGACGCAACGGTGCAGCTGCAAGCTAAGGGCGGCTAAAGACTGTTAGCTGGGACGAGGCAAGAGCTGTTCTTCCCTTGAGACTGGGCTAGAGCTGGCCCTGCACACTGCTTAAAGCTTCATGTCCTGTAAAACTGTGTGCTCCGGAGGACACAGTTCCTGCTGCTCAGGCACTGGGCTGGTGGGGTGTGGCTACAGCTAAAAGTCACATCCGAGGGTCCACAGAGGACTTTCTACTTTTGTTAGTTTCTACTTTTCATCAATGAAACTCATATTTACTGAGCACATACCACACACCTGGTACTGGGGTACCGTACTAAATGCTGGGGTTCTATGGTTTACATATTTCGTTTTGAACACTGGCTCTAAAACTGTGACACTAAAAACAAATATCTAATCAACAGTCTAAAGTAACTGATAGTCTAAAATCCTGGGACATAAACAGATGGCATGTGTAAAGTCAAGCAACTAAATAAAAAGTGTTTTTATTTTTAAAGATTTATTTATTTACTTGAAAGGGTTACAGAGGTAGAGGCAGAGAGAGAGAGGTCTTCCATCTGCTGGTTCGCTCCTCAATTGACTGCAATGGCAGGAAGTGTGCCAATACGAAGGCAAGAGCCAGGAGCTTCTTCCATGTCTCCCACGTGGGTGCAGGGGCCCAAGGACTTGGGCCATCTTCTACTGCTTTCCCAGGCCATAGCAGAGAGCTAGATTGGAACAGGAGCAGCCGGGACTCGAACCAGTATCCATATGGGATGCCAGCACTGCAAGTGGCTGCTTTACCCGCTACGCCACAGCGTCGGCCTCCAAAAAATGTTTTGTTCACACAAAATGAGAGACTCTTTAAATTAACCAGCACTTACTACCCTTCATCTTGATGAAATTATACCTAAATATATATATATATAATACATATACATGAATATTCAAAAAAGAAAAAAATATCCAAAGAGCAGCAAAGCCAAGTAAAATAAGAGAGCCACACAATGACAAATACTACAAGTTCTTGCTCTTAGGAGGAAGCTGAAAAAGCTGATGTCACTGAACAGTGTAGAAGAGTGGTCAGCAGAGGCTATAGAGGGAAGAAGAGAGGATGAATAAAGGGATTGGAAAAACACGAACCAAAACGCAGCCGCAGTCAGCAGGAAGGAGTTCAGCTGCTTCAGCACAACACAGTGACTATGGTTACCATGATCTATCTTGTATCTTATAAAGAACTTAAAAAACCCCCAACACACTGAAGTTATAAACTTTTTTTTTTTTTTTTTTTTTTTTTGGACAGGCAGAGTTAGTGAGAGAGAGAGACAGAGAGAAAGGTCTTCCTTTTCTGTTGGTTCACCCCCTAAATGGCTGCTACAGCTGGGGCGCTGCGGCTGGTGTGCTGTGCCGGTCCAAAGCCAGGAGCCGGGTGCTTCTTCCTGGTCTCCCATGCGGGTGCAAGACCCAAGCACTTGGGCCATCCTCCACTGCCTTCCCGGGCCACAGCAAAGAGCTGGACTGGAAGAGGAGCAACTGGGACAGAATCCAGCGCCCCAACCGGGACTAGAACCTGGGGTGCCGGCGCCACTGGCGGAGGATTAGCCTAGTGAGCCACGATGCTGGCCTGAAGTGATAAACTTTTACAGAGATGAAAATGCTAATTACCCTGATTTGACTCTTCTAATTCTATACATGCATTGAATTACCACAATGTATTCCATAAATATGAATCACGTGTCAATTAATTTTTTTAAATTTTCTAAAAAAATTTTATTTATTTGAAAGTCAGAGTTACACAGAGAAGGAGAGGCAGAGAGAGAGAGAGAGAGAGAGAGAGAGAGAGAGAGAGAGAGGTTCCATATGCTGGCTGCAACAGTCTGAGATGTGCTGATATGAAGCCAGGAGCCAGGAGCCAGGAGCTTCCTCCATGTCTCCCATGCAGGTATAGGGGCCCTAGCACTTGGGCCATTTTCTATGCTTTCCCAGGCCATAGCAGAGAGCTGGATCGGAAGTGGAGCAGCCAAGACTTGAATCAGTGCCCATAAGGGATGCCGGCACTGCAGGCTGCAGCTTTACCTGCTACACCACAGTACTGGCCCCATTTTTTTTTTTTTTTTTTTAATTTTAAAAAGGGAACACTAACATGCCTTTAATAACTGGCATTTTCAGTTCAAGTGAGTTCTCAACTCCCAACTTCAGCCTAGATTTAAACTATAAACTTTTGTTCATTTTGTTTTAATTTCTTCTAAGGAACATATTTCAATATCTAGGGGTCAAAGATTTTTAGATAATAAACTTTTATGCCTTTCAAAGGTTAACATAAAATTTAGGTTTAGAAATGGGCCTATTGGGGCCAGAGCGTGGTGTGGTGGGTTAAGCTGCAGCCCACAGTGCCAGTATGCTGTAGGGAGCCAGTGCAAGTGCCTGCTCCACTTCAATCCAGCTCCCTGCTAACGCACCTGGGAAAGCAGTAGAAGATGGCCCAAGTCCTTGGGCCCTGCACCCATGTAGGAGACCCAGAAAAAGCTCCTGGCTCCTGGTTTTAGCCTCCCAGTCCCAGCTAGTGCAGCCATTTGGGCAGTGAACCAGTGGATGAAGATTCTCTTTCTCTGCAACTCTGCCTTTCAAATAAATAAATAAATCTTAAAGAAGAAAGAAAGGGGTAGGTGATTGGCCTGGTGGATAAGACACTGCAATCTCATATCAGAGTGCCTGGGTTTGATACCTGGCTCTGACTCCTGACTCCAGCTGCTTGCTAATGCAGACCCTGGGAGGCAACAGCGGTGATGGCCCAAGTGACTGGGCTCCTGCTACTCCCATGGGACACCTGGACTGAGTTCCCAGTTCTCAGCTTCGGCCTGGCCCATTCCCAACTGTAGGGGACATCTGACTCGTGAGCCAGCGATGGAAGCTCTGTCTCTCTCTCTGTCTCTCTCTCTGCCTTGGAGAAGTCATATTTAAAAATAAAAGAAAGCAGACAGCTGAGATGACAAGAAGGCAAATTTAATGTATTACCTAATTCAAGGAAAGCATTACTAATTACTCAGACAAAAGTTTAACTTTTTATTAATAGAAATACCATAATAATCTTACAGGCAAATTCTTTTTTTTCACCCTTTTAAGAAAAGAATCACATATAGGCAGGTGTTAGATAAATTTCTGGTGTTATTTTCCATAAACTCTAAATGTGTCACTGAAGATCTCTGTATTAATATTACGTTGCAAACAACTAAAGTTTAGTCAGTTTTCCCCACAAAAATAATCCAATACTGATTGATCATTTATATATTTAAAAAGCATTTGATATTTACCAATAAGTGACATCAACAACAGAATTCTTATTAAAGCTTTTGTTTGAAAATTAGACTGCCATCCACAAAACCAACAGACCTCCATTACCCAACGCAATATAGTTTTAGAATAATTTTTAAGTTATGATATGAATATCTTACACTACCTTGAAAGCTAAAAGAAGTGGATTTTACTTTTTAATTTCGAAATAACAAGCTAGCTTTATTTACTCACACTGTAAAGGTCTCTTGTTTCTTCTTTCATTTTAGGGATCTCAAGAAGGAGAGCCCAGACTTCACCTCTGAGCTGGAGTGGGATTCCTTTGTAAATTCTCCTGTGAAACTTATTAAAAGAAAAGAAAACTGGAAGTTACAAACTGACCAGAGCTTGTACTAATCCTTTCAACTGACTGAATTAATATACATTAGTTTTTTATTTTTGAAGTATCTGTGATAATTAACAGATACCTTTTGATTAATTGATACACTGAAGTATTGTCGTCTGTTGATCAGATCCCAATAAAGAGACAGAGACACAGAAGGGGAGACTAACAAGAAGACATCAAGAACGCCCAGCATGTCAGAATGCTCACACCAGCACAGAAGTGCCCTTCTAGTGGTACCACAGACAGTACTTTTTCCTAATTTATACAATTTGATTTCCACACTCCCTGTTGGTATAATTTGCTTGATACCTAATTTCTTCTCTTACCCCCAAACATCAGACAGGTGCTTCAAATAGTAAACAGGATGCTTTGGCCAGAAGTGTCTTCATAGAGAACAGAGTACGCTATGGAACCCCCAGTCATCTTCCTACGACCAGGGGTCTCTAGAGTAGATCAGACTCATTCCCATCACCCTCACACGTCAGCTAATTCCACTGGCAAGCTTCGTCTCCCTCTCTCTCTCTCTCTCACACACACATCCACACATTCCCATTCTCCCCTCTCTTTCTTGTCCTCTTTTCAAATCTTGGAATTTCTTCAGGAAAATCTTTGTCATTGTCTTAGATGACATCAATCCTATCTGATCAGACAAAAATACTGATCAATCTCCATTAAAGAAAGACATCACTTTTAAATAAAATTAGGCATAAATCATTAACACTATCAACTCATTGGGTCCTTGAAAGGTCATTGCTTTTGCCCTAAGAATCAAAAGCTTCAGTACACTCTCCATCTCTTTGTATTTCTATTTTTTCCTCAACTCTATTCAAAATAACATAAAAATTATTACAGTCATTATGATGTACTTAGTAACACTTTCAAAATTAAAACTAGGTGTCCAGATCAGGACATGACTAAACAAACACAGCCCTTAAAGAGCAAGGTTAGGAACAGGTACATAACTATCTTTATGAGCAAGACAATATATTTGAACACTATGGCTAAGAAAAGGAGGAGTAAGTTCTAGTAAGCGATATACTGAAGAGCTATGACAATCAACAGGCAGAGCTTCACTGTATACTATTGCACTACTTAACATTTTTTAAACTAAAGCTTTAGTAAACAAGTCACAATGTAGTTTCAGGAAACTGTGTGGGCGAAAGTAAGTAAGTAACAATTTACAGTAACTTCTGTGAATACTGTGAAGTTGATTCAGTTAGATCATTATACACTATTTCCATTTTATTCTTTTAGTATGAACACAGTATGCCTCAAATTTGAAATTTCAATAGACAAGAATCATAAAAGTTTTAACTTGTAAAAAACTCTAACCAAAAGAACATTTACAGAAAGGCTGTGGATTGACTGTAAACTAGACTTGCAAAATTTCCTGTGTATTCAACATTCATGTCCATTGATAAATAAATCTTTAAAGAAAGTCTGCTATAGTTGACACTTCTTACTGGTTCAGCATGGTGGCTCTCACCCAGTCACTGGGGAGGGGAAGAAGTGATTCTGTGTGAGAGAGTTAGGAAACGTTTCCTTTAGAGAAAATGACAATAACTCAGTACTGAAGGATTTATAGGAATGTGTCAGGGAAAGAGAGTGAAGGTGGGGTTATATGTGAGAATAATGATGGTTCAAGTCATAATAATGGCATTGGTAATAATAATTACACTAATGTTTTCTGATTATTTATTATGATCCAACATTATGCTATGTGTTATAGTTACGGAGAGTGCTTTGTGTCTCTAAATCAACTTACGATTTTTACTACTACTATATCCTTGAAGAGGTAGGTACTATTAGTACCATGGTCATTTTACAAGTGAGGAAATTAACAAAAGTTAAGTAAGTATTTCAAAATAAACTGTGGAATAAGAATTCAAATTCAAGTAGTCTGACTTCAGACTATTCATAATTAACAACCATGATGCAGAATTTTTATTGTTGGTCTTACACAACATTTTAGTACCCAATTTGAAAAGTAACACAAATTTATTTCACAGATTTGAGATACCCTGAGGGGCAGCCCTGTTGTATGCCAGGTTAAACTGCTGCCTGACCAGGTGCCTGCTAATGTGCCTTGGAAAGCGGTGGAAGATGGCCCAACTTTGCACCCATGTGGGAGACCTGGTTGAAACTCCTGGCTCCTGGCTTCAGTCTGGCCTATCCCTGGCCATTGCAGCCATTTGGAGAGTGAACCAGCAGATAGAAGATTAATCAATCTCTCTTTCCTTCTCTATAACTCTTTTAAACAAATAATCTTGAAAAAAAATTTGCCTAAAATTTACCTTTTGTTTTCAGCACCTCTGTTCATTTGCCAATAAAATCAAGCTATATATTTCAGTCCTATAGTTACATTTAAAAATCTATCAACGGGGGCCAGTGTTGTAGTGTAATGGGTTGGGCCCCAGCCTATGATAACAACATCCCACATGGGTGCCTGTTCAAGTCTTGGCTGTTCCACTTCCTATCCAGCTCCCTGCTAATGTGCCTGGGAAGGAAGGAGAAGGTGGGCCCAAGTCCTTGGGCCCCGCCAGCCATATGGGAGACCTGGATAAAGCACCTGGCTCCTGGCTTCAGCCTTGCCCAGCCTTGGCCACTGTGGCAACCTGAGGAGTGAACCAGTGGATGGAAGATAGGTGTCTCTTCCTCTCTCTGTAACTCTGCCTTTCAAATACATAAATAAAAATCTTTAAAAAAGAATAAAAATTTATGAACTAAAAAAATTTCCATCAAGTGGCTAATATTTCCAATACTTTGTTTTAATTTCAGTGATCTCAAAACAGTGATAAATGCCAATCCATGAAATTTTGGCCACTAGTAAGTAAACGTTTTAGCACAGCAAGGCTGATGTAATTCTGTGGGACCACAAGGCTCCAAGTGTACCCCAGAAAACAAAAGTTCACACTCCGAGCCCTTATTGACTCTCCATTTTCATTAATTACCCTGCTCCAATGGCTCCTTTGTCTCTGCCTCCAAACAGAACCAGTCTTCCAAATCTGGATCTAAAAAAACCTTTAACCATTCACAAGGTCCTATTGCCTTTCATAACTAAATTCTATTTCCTTCCCAACTGCCACTGACAAATGCCAAAAGGGAAAGTAAGCATAAAAGATGGTGCAATTAAATGAACTTTAGAGTCTGGACACAGAATCTCTAGTTTGCTGCCAACAAGCTATGTGACCTTGAGAAATTTACTTTTACGTGGTTAGTAAAATAAAATGCAGAGTAATATGGTCTCACAGGCCCATTCAGTTATTTGACTAATACATGGTGGCGGGGAACTCTGCTGTGACACAGCTTAGAGAAAATGATATTGTGACCAGTAAAATCACAATGATCTTCATTAACAGAGATAACTTCAATTTAACAGACCACACACACACACACACACACACAAATATATTTAATTTATTTGAAAGGCAGAGCCACAGAGAAAGAGAGGGAGACACAGAGAATTTTCATCCCCTGGTTACTCCCAAAATGGCCGTAACGGCCGGGGCAGGACTAGGCCAAAGCCAGGAGCTTCATCCGGGTCTCCCATATGGGTGACAGAGGCACAAGCACTTGAGCCACCTTCTGCTGCTTTCCCAGTTGCATTACCATGGAGCTAGATCAGAAGTGGAACAGCTGGGACTCCAACCAGCACCCATATGGGGATGCTAGCATTGCAGGCAGAGGATTAACCTGTTAAGCCATAATGCGGCCCCCATTAACAGACTATATTTTAAATTAAAACACAGTACTATTGGTACTTAGGGACGTATCTAGGTACCAACACACAGACAACAGAATCTTAGTGGAAACTTTTTTTCTTTAACATAAATATTTGGGTTCTAAAAATCCAAACATTCTTGGGGCCAGGGCTGTGGGTAGAAGGCTAAGCCTCCACTTGTGGCACCAGCATCCCATATGGGTGCCACTTGGTGTCCTGGCTGCTCCTCTTCCAAACCAGATGTCTGCCTATGGCCCAAATGTTTCCTAACTATTTAAAAGGAGTAGAAGATGGCCCAAGTGGTTGGACCCCTGCACCCTTGTGGAAGAACTGGAAGAAGCTCCTGGTTCCTGGCTTCAGATCAGCTCAGCTCCAGCAGTTGTGGCCATTTGGGGAATGAACCAGCAGATGAAAGACCTCTCTCTCTCTCTGTCTCTCCCTCTCTCTTCTATAGCTCTGCCTCTCAAATAAAAAACAGAATATTTTTAAAAATCCAAATATTTCTACCAAAGGTATATTTTTAATCTCAAGATATTTTTTTAAAAACTTTTATTTAGTAAATATAAATTTCCAAAGTACAGTTTATAGATTACAATGGCTTCCCCCCCCAATAACTTCCCTCCCACTCGCACCCCTCCCATCTCCCGCTCCCTCTCCCATTCCATTCACATCAAGATTCATTTTCAATTCTCTTTATATACAGAAGATCAATTTAGTATATATTAAGTAAAGATTTCATCAGTTTGCACCCACACAGAACATAAAGTGTAAAATACTGTTTCAGTACTAGTTATAGCATTAATTCACATTGGACAACACATTAAGGACAGATCCCACATGAAAAGTAAGTACACAGTGACTCCTGTTGTTGACTTAACAATTTGACACTCTTGTTTATGGCGTCAGTAATCTCCCCAGGCTCTAGTCATGAGTTGTCAAGACTATGGAAGCCTTTTGAGTTCGCCAACTTCGATCTTATTCTGACAGGGTCATAGTCAAAGTGGAAGTTCTCTCCTCCCTTCAGAGAAAGGTACCTCCTTCTTTGATGACCCGGTTCTTTCCACTGGGATCTCACTGGCAGAGATCTTTCATTTAGGTCTTCTTCTTCTTCTTCTTCTTCTTTTTTTTTTTTTTAATTTGCCAGAGCGTGTTGGCTTTCCATGCCTAAAATACTCTCACGGGCTCTTCAGCCAGATCCGAATGCCTTAAGGGCTGATTCTGAGGCCATAGTGCTGTTTAGGACATCTGCTATTCTATGAGTCTGCTGTGTATCCCGCCTCCCATGATGGATCATTCTCTCCCTTTTTTATTATATCAGTTAGTGTTAGCAGACACTAGTCTTGTTTGTGTGATCCCTTTGACTCTTAATAATTTACTTATATCACTATTATGTAAGTAAGGAATCCATGGAGAAAAAACATACCTTCCCTTAGAAGAGACAAAAATCCATGCTACTTTTTACTTTACTTATTTAAAACAAGATATGAATTGAAAACAGTAATTCTTTTATAAGATGCATTGTTTCACACCAAATTGGACCATGTGTATCATCAAATGATTTCAGCATTATAGCTATGCAGAGTGCTTTAAAATTTTACATCACATCTCTCCTAATGAGGTACCTTTCTCTGAAGGGAGGAGAGAACTTCCACTTTGACTATGACCTTGTCTAAATATGATCAGAGTCGGTGAACTCAAAAGGCTTCCATAGCCTTGGCAACTCATGACAAGAGCCTAGGGTGATTACTGATGCCATAAACAAGAGTGTCAATTTGTTAAGTCAACAACAGGAGTCACTGTGCACTTACTCCTCATGTAGGATCTCTGTCCTTAATATGCTGTACATCGTGATTTAATGCTATAACTAGTACTCAAACAGTATTTTTCACTTTGTGTTTCTATGTGGGTGCAAACTGTTAAAATCTTTACTTAATATATACTAAACTGATCTTCTGTATATAAAGATAATTGAAAATGAATCTTGGCCGGCACTGTGGCTCAACAGGCTAATCCTCTGCTTAGCAGCGCCAGCACACTGGGTTCTAGTCCCGATCAGGGTGCCAGATTCTGTCCCGGTTGCCCCTCTTCCAGGCCAGCTCTCTGCTATGGCCCGGGAGTGCAGTGGAGGATGGCCCAAGTACTTGGGCCCTGCACCCCATGGGAGACCAGGAGAAGCACCTGGCTCCTGCCTTCGGATCAACACGGTGCGCCGGCCACAGGGCGCCAGCCGCGGCGGCCATTGGAGGGTGAACCAACAGCAAAAGGAAGACTTTTCTCTCTGTCACTCTCTCTCACTGTCCACTCTGCCTGTCAAAAATTAAAAAATAAAAATAATAAAAATAAAAATAAATTTAAAAAAAAGAAAATGAATCTTGATGTGAATGGAAGGAGAGAGGGAGCGGGAGAGGAGAGGGTTGTGGGTGGGAGGGAAGTTATGGGGGTGGGGGAAGCCATTGTAATCCATAAACTGTACTTTGGAAATTTATATTCATTAAATGGAAGTTAAAAAAAATCTCTCCTAATGGAAACCGCATTAGCTAGAGTTACTGTCAGAATAATGACCCAGAAGAATCATTCATTTTAACAGAGGCTTACTACTTTCATAGATTATATATATCACACATACTTACATATGGAGAAAGAAGCACATAAAGCCATATAATTCTACAAGTATTTTATTAGACTGAATGTGAGAACAAAGTGAAGATGCAATTTATTGAACTTTATTCTGTAATTGCCGCTTGAGTAATCTTTCCACAAAGACATAAGGTAAAGTAGTTGTCAATTGTTAAGCCAATACAAGAGGCCCCATGATATTAAACAAGAGCAAGGTGGTATAGCTAACATTCTACTTTGAAGTGATTCCTCTTAAAAACACCATGAGTTCTAAACCTAATGTACTAAAACAGAGTTAAAAAATCAACAACCCAAAATGAACTCACTCTTGATGAAAATAAAATATTAAGGATGTTCAAAATGAAAAATGACATTAGCCCTTCAAGGTACCCCAAGACAAAAATTTTTCCATAGTTAATTTTCACATAATTTAAAGTCTGCTCTTAAAAATTAACCCCTTATATTAAGGACTAGTGGGGCTGGCGCTGTGGTATAACAGGTAAAGCTGCCACCTGCAATGCCAGCATCTCATATGGGCATAGGTTCAAGTCCTGGCTGCTCCACTTCCATAGGATGCAGCTCTCTGCTGTGGCCAGAGAAAGCAGCGAAATATGGCCCAAGTCCTTGGGCCTCTGCACCCACACGGGAGACCCAGAAGAAGCTCCTGACTCCTGGCTTTGGATCAGCACAACTCTGGCCATTGCAGCTATTTGGGGAATGAACCAGCAGATGGAAGACCTCCCTCCCTCCCTCTCTCTCTCTTTCTCTCTGCCTCTGCCTCTCTGTAACTCCATCTTTCAAATAAATAAATAATTTTTAAAAAAGACTACTAAAGAATGCTAGATCCCTATACTAAAGAAACTGCTTAGTTTTGCTTAGCTCTGATTTTCCTTACTTTATTTAACCAGAGAGGCCTTTTCTCATTTAATAATACATAACACTTATTGACTGCACAATTAAGTGTCAAGCACTTTCTAAGTATTTCACTAAATTAATCACTCGATCCTCACAACAACACTGCGAGGTAGGTACCGTTTCTGCTCCCATTTTACAGAGATGAACAACCCACAGCAGAGGCTGGTGAAATATCTTCCTCCAAGTTCACATAGCTGGTAAATGGCAGAGCTGCAGTTCGAACCCAGGAGAGTCTGGATCCAGTATCTCTTAACCATGGGGCTACACTGCTTCTATGTACAGCCTACTGAAATTCAAGGAACTGATGTACTCTGGAATTCTTATTGGCAAATACTGACATATGATTTATGTCTACACAAAATGAGGGAAAAGAATTACATGGGAAAAAATATGAGGAAATATAGAAAAATCCCAACAGTCGACTCAGTTGGGTTTTTAAACACTATAGAAGATGTCTTTCTTAACCTTTAAAATCTTTTTATTGTCCAGCTTGCCTCCAAAAAACTATTAGTGGTAGTTAACATCCACTGAATGTTCAGGATATGCAGGGTACAACATAAGTGCTCTATGTTCATTAAACCATTAAAGCTTCAACCTTTTGAAACGAGTACTATTATCTCAATTCAGATAAAGGAGCTGATGCGGAGATGTCAATGGTTCTCAAAGTACAAACCATAAGGTCACAATTCTTTTTGTAATAAGGACAACAGGCTATTTTGCACCTCCACTGTGCTGACTTTTGCACATGCCAACAGAAAAGCAATGGTGTTAGAACTGCTGCATGTTGGCACAAGTTGGCACAAATCAAGGCTGTAGTTACTCCATACTTAGGAATTATAAGATTCCTTCCCCATACTTAGAGGAAAAAATTTCATTTAAGAATGTCCTAGGGGCCAGCACTGTGGTTCATCAGGTAAAGCCGCCACCTGCAGTGCCAGAATCCCATATGGGCGCCAGTTCAAGTCTTGGCTGCTCCACTTCTGATCCGGCTCTCTAATGTGGCCTGGGAAAGCAGTAGAAGATGGCCCAAGTCCTTGGGTCTCTGCACCCACATGGGAGACCCGGAAGAAGCTCCTAGCTCCTGGCTTTGGATTGGCACAGTTCCAGCCATTGCGGCCAACTAGGGAGTAAACCAGCAGATGAAAGGCCTCTCTCTCTGCCTCTCCTTCGCTCTGTGTGGCTCTTTCAAATAAATAAATTAATAAAAAAAAAAAAAAAGAAGAAGAAGAAGAATGACCTGGTTCAAACAGTAAATCTCAAATACATATCTTATTAAATGTTGCGGACAAAATGGGAAGATTGTGTGTGTGTGTGTGTCTGTGTGAATGGAGTTTTTGCCGCATACCAAAGTACGATGAGTGTCTCAAAAAAAGCACTTATTAAATGGTTTGAACCATCATCTAAACCAACGTGTTCCCCACCTGCCAGCGAAACACTGCTACTACCTGAAGCACAGCTAACTAGCCCACTACTGTTGTCTGATCTGGGGGAGTATCTAGCAGACAATGTCTCAAAAGTAAAGGAAGTGAGCCTGTCACATCAAGGAAGTAACTCACACTGTATCTGCTGACACTGACAACATTTGACCTTTCAAGCAAAAATTAGAACATTGGAAAATTGCCAGAAGCTTTCACTTTCCCACTAAAGACTTTCATGATGAGCCTGGTGGTGGTAACAATGGATGCACGCGTTTTTCTTTAACTGGTTTACAATTTAGCACAACTTGTATGCGGAACAAAAAGACTTACACAAAAGGAAGTTTGGCAGAAGCATCTGGACACTGCTTCTGCTTCAGGAAGCACTCGGAGGCCAGCCCTGTCTCTTTCTGAGCAGTGTGACATTTCCATAGGAAGCCTGGAACTGCCCCTGTGATTTCTGACCCCAAAGGAAACAAACTGAGCTCAAGAGGAAGTTGACACTGCATAAGGCAGGGTAGATGGAAGAAACGAAATTGCCAGCAACATCATGGAACAGCTGAATTAAAGCACTACTGCAATCCACCCTACGTCTGGGCCATCCAATAGTCTCCCGATTGCTGAAAGCAATTGGAATTGGGTATTACAACACAAAGACTCCTAACCTGAGGTATTCTGCTAAACTGAATTCAAATGTCAAAAACAAATATAAATAAAACAGCCTTAACACTACAGAAAAACTTTCACTGGGAAGATCTACTTGAAATTTATTTTGTTTCATATAGAAATGAAATTATTTTAAATTACCTTTTCAGTGTTCTTGTATTTTTCCCATCCTTTTAGCATTTTCAGCCATTTGGCAGTTCTTTCAATTTCGAGATGCTTTTGCTAAAATAAAAAATCAAATTTATTGTTACTGCTTGTTCAAGATTTTTTTACTTGAAAATTACAAAAAAAAAAGAGAAAATTTTGCTAGAAAGGACTATTAAAAGATGTTAATAGATAGCAAATATCTTATTTAGCTTTTATTAATCTGGATATTAGAGCTATCTCAATAATATTCCATAATTCAAATTAAGATTCACAGGCAATGCTACACTTAAGAAAAAAGATTAAGAAGATAACTGATTAAATTTTCCAACACTTTAAAATTTATCTCAGAAATCTGTGTATTCTACAAATTTAAACAAAAAAGAAATTTTTAAAATATTTTGAAATATCTTTTATGAAACAATGAAAACACAACTTGAAAATTCAATTCTCTTCCTTTTCATTTTACTGAATTTAAGCACATTAATGTTTTTGGTGAAAGAGCTGGTTTCTTAAAGGAAAACTGGTTACTTATTTATCGAGTGAATAACACATAAGTAGCACTGTGCTAGGAAAAATTTACATACATACACGTATACATGCTGTCCCAAGACAAGTTCACTGTATGCCAAGGGTAACTGACTTGGAAATATACAGTACTGTGCCAGGTGCTGTGACACAGAGGCAGGAAAAGTAATGGCAAGGTCACGATGGAGGAAGTCAAATCCACCAGGGATGTCAGAGAAAATGATCCCTAATGGAAGAACTGAAAGAGTATTAGGGTTTATATCTAAAAGTACAATGCGGGAAAGAACACTCTAGACAGCATGGGAATAGGTTGATTTCTGAGACAATTCAGCACCATGGGAAGTAGGGGGAGGCTCACAATTTTTCCAAAGTGTTTAATAAAGGAAGCATTAGGAGATGAGGCTGTCAAAGGAGACAGGGATCTTGTGTGTCATGCTAAACTGAGATTTGGGGCAAAGGTGGGGAACGGAGAAGGTGACAAAAAGCACTTGCTCCTCACTTCCTGAGTTTCCAGGACCACAGATTCCCGCCCCCGCCCCCCACCTGCAAGTGTAATCAGCATACGAATAAAAAACAACTGAAACAGAAGAACACACAGGAGAGGAAATCGTTCTAAGAAAACACTTCATGCTCAAAGATGTATGTATGTTCACTGCAACCCCGTGAGGTAGTTCCTTCTGATCATCTCCACTACCCGGTAAAGCAACTGAGGCACCAAGGGCGTCTAGTAAGCTGCAAAGCCAGGACTACACTCTCAGCAGGCACACCCTGCTTCCATCAGGTCCTCTGCCCTAGCACAGGCAACCACAGCTCCTGGATGAAAGCAATCGCTCCGTACAGACTGGCTTCAATCCAGCCCCAAGCAGGCAGTCATTATATTGGCAGATGGTATACACCCACCACCAGTATTTTTAGATCTAAAAGAAGCATAAAATCCAAAGAAAATCTCAGCAATCAGAATATTTTTACAGAATTTTATCTTTAGGGTGTTCTTAAACTTTACCTTTCAATGCTTTTTTAAAATTCTTGATGGGCTTTTTTGTAAGAAAAGATTACTTGGTTATAAATCCCATTTTTCAAAAGGTTAGGCATATTCTTCATTATATTATTAGTGATAAAATGCTACAAATGAGTACAGCAGTGTTTAATTTTAAAACTTAGGGGCCAGCACTGTGGCGTGGGGGGTGGGGCCACTGCCTGCAGTGCCAGCATCCCATGTAGGCGCACCGGTTTGGTCTGGCTGCTCCACTTCCGATCCAGCTCTCTGTTATGGCCCAGGAAGGCAGTGGAAGATGGCGCAAGTGCTTGGTCCCTGCACCAGCGTGAGAGACCCAGAGGAAGCTCCTGGCTTTGGGCTGGCACAGCTCCGCCAGTTGTAGCCATTTGGGGAGTGGGCCAGTGAATGAAGGACCTCTCTAACTCTGCCTTTTGAACATATGAATAAATCTTAAAAAAAAAAAAAAAACTTAGTGGGGCACTGAAACCCAGTTAATATTTCTGCTACATGTGATGTAGAAAAGAGCAAACTGATAAAAATCAAGATTGATGTTTACTGCCACTTGGTATTTTTTGTTTTTGTTCTGCACTTTCTTCCTTGACTCCTTCAAAGCATAATCCTTTTTTTCCCACCAACAAGAAAGTAACAAGTAAGTGAACCCAAGAGTAAAATAACATACAATTTGCCAGCAACAACCCCGTCAAGATCCAGCAGGTCTGTTGCTATCCTCCATGTTATCAGTGAATCACTAAGAAAGTAGTCATTCTTTATTTTTTTAAAAACATGCTTTTGTGTGTAGATTATGTTGAATTCTATACATTCTCATACTACAAGGGCAAAACACATACATACACAAGTACAATCTTATGAACTATTGCGCATGCTTTTCTTTCCCCTACAGCAACAAAAAGAAAAGGATAAACCTTGGATATGTTCCAGGTTGCAGATTTCCAGGGGTGGGGAACCTTTTTTCTGCCAAGGGCCATTTGGTTATCTATATCATCAGTCTCAGGCCCTACAAAACGACCGACTTATAAATTAGCTTGCTAGGTTTATTGGATCTTGAGTCTTGCCTGCGGTTGCCTTGGTAGTGTCAAACCAAATGATTTCACGGGTTCTATAGAGCCCATGGGCTGGACATTCCCCACCCTTGCTTTAGAAGGTGGGGCCTGATAGGAGGTCCTTAGTTTCTAACTCTCTGAAGAGGGTGATCATAGAGTTTGGGCACACCGGCTCTCTCAGCTTCCTGGCTCCTCATACGCTCACTCCTCCACACATGCTCTGCCATTCCTATCTACCACCCTCCCAGAGGCCAGACCAATGAGGCCACCGGATCTTGGAACCTCCAGAACGGTGAGCCAAATGTACCTTTTCTCTTTCTAAAGTTAATTTCCTCAGGTATTTCATTGCAGTAACAAAAATCTGACTAATACATTCTGTTTTTTTGGGGGGTTTTTTTGACAGGCAGAGTTAGACAGTGAGAGAGACAGAGAGAAAGGTCTTCCTTCCATTGGTTCACCCCCCAAATGGCCGCTAATGATCCCGCCCGCTACGCCGATCTGAAGCCAGGAGCCAGGTGCTTCTCCTGGTCTCCCATGCGGGTGCAGGGCCCAAGCACTTGGGCCATCCTCCACTGCACTCCCGGGTCACAGCAGAGAGCTGGACTGGAAGAGGAGGAACCGGGACAGAATCCAGCGCCCCATTTGGGACTAGAACCTGGGGTGCTGGCACCGCAGGCGGAGGATTAGCCTAGTGAGCCGCGGCGCCGGCCTAATAACATTCTTGCACTTCAGGTGTCTCATCTATAAAAATGAGTTATGATCATTCTGACACTTCTATTCTAAGTGGTGTAAATTTCCAAATCACATTATTATTAAAGTATGAAGTCCTTGATTACAATGACCATGACATATGCTCATCTTTTTAATTTCATCATCTAAAGAAGTGGTGTTACAACAGCATTTAAACTGAACAGAACTTGCATAAGAAAAGATCATTAAATAACACTATGAAGTAATGAATTAATAGCACTCTGAAGTAACTTAGGTGAAAGGGTGGAAAGGAAAATGAATACAAATACAGAGACCAAAATCAGAGTATTATTTTGACAGCAGTTTGATCACTATAATATGTTAGTAATGAAAAGTAAATTATAATGCTATCTTTTATGTAGCATAATGGTAGAAATGCTATAACTCCATCATGTTGGTAATGCTTTTCAAAATGCTGCCAAAAGGCAGAACTACTGATGTCTGAAGCCTATACAAAATTGGTATTAAATAATTCTGTTGTGGGCCAATGCTGTGGTATAGCAGGTTAAATCACTGTCTGCAGCACCAGCATCCCATATGGGTACCAGTCCTGGCTGCTCCACTTCCAATTCAGCTCCCTGCCAATGTGCCTGGGAACACAGTAGAAGATGGCTCAAATACTTGGACCCCTGTACCTGCATGGGAAACCTGGATGAAGCTCCAGGCTTCAGTCTGGCTCAGCCCTGGTTGTTGTGGCCATTTTGGGGAGTGAACCAGTGGATGGAAGCTCTCTCTCTCACCCACTCTCTCTTTGTAACTTGCCATTCAAATAAATAAAATAAATCTTTTTTTAAAAAATTTAGCAGGATTATTACCTGATGGTGCTGTATCTTTTATGTCACTCATCAGGGCCACCCAGTGCCAATCTACAACATTATCAAATGATACCATAAGTTGAGTACTTGTTAAGGTAGTATTTGCTTAGTTTCTCCATTAACTGAAAAAGAAATTCCCTTTTGTTATTAATAATCTACGGGATACAGTTTTAGATAATAATTTTTGACACTGAGAAGTTTTTCTCTCCAGGCCCTTTTCCCTTTAAATACCACTATGGTCTAAAGGATTATTTTATTCAACATATTAGAATCTGTTACCATCATGATTGTTTTTGAATCTCAAATTGTCCCAAACTTGGCTGGACTGTTCCCTAGCTGATCCATTTCTCCACTTTAAAACTGGTCCTTGTGAAACACCCTATTAGTCTGTTACCAATTCTTTGTTTTCTGGCATATTCTAGTCCACCTTATGATACTTTCCTGATCTCAGACCTACAATCAGCCACTACTTTAAGAAACCACGTTTCTCTTTAACGGAAAATGGTATAAAATATTAAGATCTTGGTGCTAGATGTGCTCATCACTGCAATATACTAAATTGTACGGAGATCTGACATAAGGAAATCCTACTCCTCTCAGAATATCAGAACATATATCCAAAGGAACATAATGCAGAGGTCTTTATGTCCATCGTACATTCCCTGTGCAATCTCACCATTCTTCCACTGGCAAAAAAACAGTATGCTGTTGTGAACTTTCCTTCCCATGAGCTGTTTATAAGGAAGAATTAAACCTCTGTTTAAAGCTTATGATACAATATCTTTAAAAAAAAAAAGATTTTATTTATTTGAGAGGCACAGTTACAGACAGAGAGGTCTTCCATCCTCTGGTTCACTCCCCAAATGGCCACAACGGCCTGAGCTGGGCTGATGCAAAGCCAGGAGCCAGGGGCTTCATCCAGGTCTCCCATGTGGGTACAAGGGCCCAAGTACTTGGGCCATCTTACACCACTTTCCCAGGCCATTAGCAGGAAGCTGGATCTGAAGTGGAGCAGCTGGAACTTGAACTGGTGCTATATGGGATGCCAATGCCACAGATGGAGGTTTAACCTACTACGCCATAGCGCCAGCCTCAGATACAATATCTTATCACCTTAAGTTTTGCCAAGTCAAAATTGGTTTCTCTTATTGGGGCAAGGAAGATGTAAGGAATAAAGCCAGAACCAGTATCTTCCTTGTTACCTCTCAACCTCCAAAGATCTGAGACTATATTCTTAATCCTATGTAGGACTAGTTAAACAGTTAAGTATTTTACAATTATTCGTTAAATACTCCACAAAGCTTGTCTTCTGTCTGGTCCAAGGTTCCTCCCACTATTAATAGGACTAATAATCTGGATAGTAAAAGCTAAAGGTAAACACAATGCATGGATGGATATGAAACAGCTTTTCTGGGGGTGGGCATTTGACCCAGCAGCTAAGACATCACTTAACATGCCCATATCCCACATTGGAGTGCATAGGTTTGAGTTCTAGCTCCGCTTCTGATTCCAAGCTCTTGCTAATGGACAACTTCAGAGGCAGGAGGTGATGGTTCAAGTGCCTGGGTCTCTACCATGCACATGTGAGACCCAGACTGATTTCCAGCTCCTGGCTTTGGCCTGGCCCAGCCCTGGCTGCTGCGGGCACTTGAGAAGTGAATCAAAGACTTCTCTGTGTCTCTCTGCCTTTCAAAGAAATAAAAATAAATTAAAAAAAAAAAAAAAAAAGAAGTGCAAACAGCTTTTGTCTTCTGGAATAAAAAACTCTTAGCACTTTGTTCAAATTGAAGTCTTCAGGTGTTTTATGACTCCTGTTTGAATACTAGTGTGATACTGTAACATAGGAAATTCATTTATTGGTATCTGCCCCCAAGTTCCTGGTTCCTGAAACCCTTGACATTTCCTGAGTGATAAGTGCTTCTTTTGATCTAATGATTTACCTCTTGGTGGGTTCCTGGATCAGCAGCACACCCCCACTCTCCTGGAGTGGGAAAGGGACTGGAGATTGAGTTACTAATCAATCATGCTTTATGCTGAAGCCCCCATAAAAACATTCCTGAACTATGGGGTTCAGAGAGCTTCAGGTTGGTGAACACATACAGGTCCTGGGAGGGTGGCACACTGGGCAGGGGAGAAGCTCTGTGACCATTTCCCATATCTAGTGTTCAGCATCTTCCATTTGGCTATTTCTGAATTGCATCCTTTTATAATAGATAGTAAGCGAAACACTTCCTTGAATTCTGTAAATGACTGAGCCTGAAGAGGGGGGCAGGGGTCACTGAAACCTCTGATTTACAGCCTGTTGGTCAGAAGCACAGGTGACAACTTGGGCTTTCAATTGGTATCTGACATGAGGAATAGTCTTGTGGGAAAAGTAGTAAATACTGCGTTGCCAGATTTTATTTTGTCAAATGTAGGTCAGTGAGGTCGGGGCTAGCTTTCGTTAGCTAAGAGACTGAGCTAAATTGTTGGATACCCATTCAGTATCCACTGGAGAACTGTTTAGTGTGTGGAAAACAAAACAAAAAAAATCACACATATCTTGATGACCAGAATTGTGGTGTGCTATGCTGAGTGTTAGAACAGGAAAAACAATTTTTCCCACCTTTAGAGTTTGTTTTTTTCATCTCTTTACAACTAGGACGCATCAACACCAATGAAACTGATGGGAGTCACACATGCCAGGATCTCACCAGCAGAGGTCAGGATAGGACAAGAAGTCTAAGAAGGACAAGGTCTGTTTTTACAGAATGCCTCAACATTAAAAGTATCAGCCATGTATTTTGAATAAGACTTCACATTATGTAAAATTAAGATACCAAGTTTAAAGGAAAAATAGACTCCAATATTCTATATGCAATGCAAAATGTTGCACTACATGAAAAGCCGAATCAATGAAAATTCATAGCTTTATACTTCCTTTCCTCCTTATTAAAAACATCAATAAGCTGGATGAAACAATATAATCCATTATTAATACTGTTCTCTACAGACTAAATATAATAAGTGCGTGTGTTGGTTTCAGTGTCTGTTTGGGGGGAATTCAGAGCACTTTGCAAACACCAACATTAATCCTCTTAGGAGGGAGGATTACCGTCCCTATTTTAAACAGAGGGTGCCTTATGTAAAATAATACACTGGCAAAGCTGGAAGTCAAACCATGATTACCTGATGATGTACTAACGTACTAGTCTTCCCAAATGGCAAGAAGTACAGCTTCGTGGGTGTTTTGTAAAACTGTACACTGCAGCAGGCTATCATCACCACTGATTCCGCACAATCAAAAAAAACCTAAGTAAAATACTTTTGTATTAGTTTCCTTAAATTAGTAGAGCTTGCCCACTAGGACTAGGTAGTCACCACAGAATATATTAACTTAAGCCAGAAAAACTCTGGGGTGAGGAGGACATGATGAACTAAAACGTTTCCATTCTACTTTAAAGAAACCAAAATTGTAAAAGGCAGGTCAGACAGTCTCAGTGCAGCGTATGTAGGAAAGGCCATGGGGAACCTCCATCAGCAGCCTCAGAACCTGTCCTTCTCCCAAAGCACAGAGAGTAACACAACTAAATACAAAATTATGTCTTATTTTCAAATAAATTATGAAGGCAGAGATCACTTTTTATCAATTCCCCATTATGAGGGTACTTCAAAAAGTTCATGGAAAATGCAGCTAAAAGATGCTGATCTGGTGCAAAAAAATTAAAATCTATGCACATGAAGGGTCTTCAAAAAGTCTGTGAAAAATGTATTTATGAAAAAATTATGCATGGATGTCAAAACTTTTTATACCAAAACAAATATATCTTTTCATTCCATTTTTCATGAACTTTTTGAAGTACCCTCATATTAAATGCTAAACAATCAATAAATCGTAAGCCTAATTCCATTGGTAAGAAGTTTTATTGTAGAAGCATGTCTATTAAAAAACAAAAATTTAAAAACAAACTTCCTCCAGCACGCATCCTCTGCTAGCTCCGTCTTATATTTCTTCTTTTTCTTCACTGTCATATTTCTTGAGTCATCTAAATTACCAGTGTGAACACTTTTGGGTTTTCTGGACCAGTAAGTTACACAAAGAGGGAGGGGGGCACTGGGAAAAGCAGTAAATATTGAGTTGCAGGATTTTATTTTGCCAAATGTAGATATTTGTTATTTTCTTGCAACTCTTACCTAATTTTTTAAATGCAGGACTTTGCAACATTTGAAGGGGTCATCTCTGACAATGTTTAAATCAATGTACTTAATGTTACAGAGAAGTCATTACATTTCGTTAAGTCATTCATTTAGCCCACTCTTACTGGACACAGACTGCGTGTTAAGTACTACTCTATATCCTGTGGATGCAGCAATGAACAAAAGCATTTTGAAGAAAATAAACCTACCCTCATATAGGTCACCCCTTGGTGGCGAAAACAGACAAAATAAAGAAGTAAGAAAAAATATATAGCATGTGGAAAAGTGTTAAGTGCTAAATATAAGAATAAAAATAAATGAGGAGGCTAATTACCACTGAGGGGAGGGACAGTTTCCAATTTTAGATCGGAGTAATATGTCACAGGGATGAGGACTCAGCCTTGTAGCTATGGGTCAGGGACAGGGCACCACGAGAAAGGAAGCAGCAGTAGAAAATGCCTGAAAGAAGCCATCTAGTGGCATGCTCATGAGATCTAAGGAGCCAGCAAGCAATAAGCAAGGAAAGGGGGAAGGAGAGGCCAGAATTCACAGCAACCTCATCACACGGGGCTTTGTAAGACCATGTAGGCTCCTGCCCTTTCCTCTGGGGGAGATGGGCAGCCACATCAAGTCCCAGTCAGAGAGTGACACGATACTTATTTAACAGGAGCATTCTCACTGTTAAATGAACAGAGAAACTGCGGGGAAGGAGCAATGACAAAACCAGGAAGACAGGAAGCTCCAAAAGAGAGACCAAAGTGGACCAGAACAGCAGAAGCAGAGGCAATGAGACGCCATCAGAGGAGACATCAGGTATGAAGGAAAGTCAAAGATAACTCAGAAGATTTCACAGTGAACAAGAAGACTGGAGCTCCTATTTGCTGAGATGGGGAAGTTTGTCCATGGAATGGATTTCAAGAGAATGACAGAAACTGCAGTTCAGACATTTATCAGACATCCAAGCACATATGCAAGTCAAGACATTTAAGCCTAGACACTGAGGTGCATACAGCAGGATATGTAAGTCGGGGCTACAGGGAGCTAAGTCATCAACATATAGTAGGCATTTAAAGCCAAAAGATCCCAAGGGAAAAAGATACGAGGAGACAGAAGAGCCTGAGACATATGGTGTCGCCAGGGGTAGAGAGCTGGGAGAAGGAACAAGACAGAGAATAAGAAAGAGCCACTGGAACAAATAATATGAGGAGTCTGGGTTCTGAAGTCCAAGAAAGAGAATGTATTCAGACAGACAGGAATCAACACATCAAATGCTCTGGGAGTAAGGCAAGACAAATATTGAGAACTGACTGCTCGATGTAACCCAGGAGACGTAATCAGAGAGCCCGGTGAGAGTCACCGGGCAGGGTTCAAATCTGATTAGAAGTGTAAGGAAAAATGGAAAAGAGAAAATGTAGAGATACCTCTTTAAATGAGTTTTGCTATTAAGAGAAACAGAATCAGAGCTATGGCTGAGGAGGAAATTGGGTCAAAAGACTTCTCTTAATGAGAGTAGTAACAGCACACTGTGATGGAAAACAAGGAAGAATTCAGGAGGCAGAGGAAGAACGCTGGATCTGGGTCCCTGAAGAAGCAACTCTGCACTCTCGGGAGAGCAGACAGGCACTCACAGGGATGGGGGCAGCTTGTGGATGCTCTCTTCTGGCTGCTTCTGGGAGGACTTCCTTCTAAGAAATCCGAAGGAAGAGCAGCAGCTGAGAAAGGACGGAGATGGAGATGGAGATGGAGATGGAGACGCTGGAGATCTGAGGAGAACAGGTTCAAACAGTGGGAAAGGGAGACTACAGAAAGAGTAGGACTCCAGGCAACTCTCATGGTCCAGTTGATCATGGATTTAAAGTACAACCAGTCAGCCAGCTGGATGTTTCCAGGCGTACTTAGCCGCACAACTGCAGGCACGAGGAGCAGGAGAAAGCTGGCTTCACCTAGCATTGCACTTTAGCTTAAAAGCAAGAACGCAGGCAAAGAGTTGAGGCTATAGCTGAGTGATGACACAGCTGCTCCTCGAATTACAATGAGGTTACATCTTGATAAAGCTACTTTAAATTGAAAATGCACTGAACCCACCCATAGAACATCCTAGCTTAGAAACCTACTACACTGTGGAGTGTGGGTTGTTTCTCATGACCGTGGGGCTGACTGGAAATGCTGGGAGAGACCATCATACATGGTGCTGGGCCTGGGAAGATATCACACGCAAAATTCAGTTTCTACCAAACATGTACTGCTTTCACAAAATCATAACGTAAGAAATACTGAGGGCAGAACCATCGAACCATGGCAAGTGAGGGATCATTTGCAATGGCTTACAACAGAATTGAGCTAGCAGAGAAGATACAAATGAAGACATAATACAGTAGTGGAATCAGTGGGCCACAGGAACAGTGAAGTCCGGGCACTGAACAAGAGGTGATGGTCAGAGGTCCAACGAATCCTTAAGTCCTCATTCCAAATGGGCAGATACACAGTTCACCAGTGGCAGAATTCACCTAATGTACTCATCATTATCGTCACTTCCTTCTCATTCATTCCTTAATTAGAAAGAACCTGCTTTCCCCAAGAACAACAACACCATTCCATTTCACTCATAATATGCTCTCCCAGTACCCTCTGACCTCTTCCATCACTTGATCTTCCTTTAGATGCTGGACAGTGAGAATCTATTTCGGAGGGAGCGGTTAGTCTACTGATTGATACACAGTTGCTACTCAATAACATAACTATTAAAAGAAACAAATTCATTTGCCAAAACCTTTAGGGTTCCATGCTAACAAAGAACCAGGTCATGACAAGACCACTCAATTGTAGCAAGTTCCTACTGGGATCTCTATATGAGGCAGCTTCAAAGAGTTCTGAAAAAAATGGAATAATGTGCATTTTCTACAAACTATTTGAAGCTTCCTCATATAAGGAAAATGGCAATTTTGTCTACATATTAAGGTTTTTATACAAATTTGATTTTCAGAAAGCTTTGAATTCACAAAGATTTTTCTAAAATATTTTTCAAATTTCATTTCTAATTTCTCCTCTGTTAAATGAAAGTCAGCTTCTTTCTCTAATCAAACATTCACAAAATGAGGAAATTCCAATCCAAGCCTTCACTTTGATTCTACAATTCATTTTTTGGTACAGAAATAAATGAGGGGAAGAGAGATTCTAAGCAGCCTTGAAACATTCAGTGCCTACTTCTCATGCACACCCAGGTATGGGACCACTGCGAGTGTAATGAGGGAAAGTTACAAAGTGCTGACAAGTTTACTTATTTGACTACAGAAAACATTTGCTGTTGAGGGTGGGGACTTTATTAAATTATCATCGAACAGTTACATTCCAAAGAACTATTGGTCTAGAATGGCACATGTGATTAGCCAGAGGGTATGAGAATCACTTGGAAAGCTGGGCCCGTGGCGCAGACAGGCTGATTTTCACAGATGGAGGTAGGGCTTGAGCCACTGGGTTCTTCGAAGGCCCTCCATTCTAAGTCTAGACTGGGACACAGCAGTCCAAAATGCACGTCTTCTCTGGCAACTGCTACCTTTCCTTCCTCTCCCGTATCTATCAGAGTCGCATCAAGTGCCCCACACTTATTTCATCATTAGTTTGCTTTCTGACAGTGACATGAGCAATCAGGCACTCAGATCACAACAGTGGTAGGTTGGCAACTCACCGGTAACTATGAATACATGAAGAGCTGGACTTACCCGTTCCACAGCTGCATTATGATATGGGAGCTCCTCCTCACTGCAGAAGGAAGGTAATGTATGTTATCAGTGAGATCATGCAGACCTGTCACAACTGTAAGGCTATATAAATACACACACACACACACTCACACACAATAGTCAGTACTTATTAGTTACTACAGGAATTACATAAGTTTACATTCCACTGGGTGCAATATAAAACAATAACTTCTATAATTACAATAGTCTCCATCTTCAAATCTCCAGACCTATGCTGTCCAGTACAGCAGCCACATGTGGCTATTTATAGCAAATTAAAATTTAACATGGTATAACTCAGTGTCATCTGTTTCAGCTCAAGTGCATGAAGGTTGAGTAATTAGAGGTTGCCATATTGAACACTTCCGTAACTACACAAAGTTCTACTTAACAACACTACCCTAGATCAGGACTCAGTAAAGCAAACTTCTGTTAGGGTCAATATCTAATAATAAATAGTATAGGCTCTGCGGACCATACATTCTTGTCCACAACTACTGAACTCTGATGTTGTAATGCAAAAGAAACCACAGACACCATGTAAATCGAGTGTGGCTTTGTTCCTACCAAGCTTTCACAAAAACAGGTGGTGCACTGGACTAGGCCTGCAGGTCGTGGTTTGCCAGCCTCTACTCCAAACCACCACTCCCACTCCTGGCTCAAATAAATGACTTAAAAATCAGAATAACATGGGGCTGGCATTGTGGAGTAGCAGGTAAAGCCACCATCTGCAATATAGGTGCTAATGTGGTTCTACTGCTTCACTTCCAATCCAGCTCCCTGCTAATGGCCTGGGAAAAGCAGCAGAAAATGGCCCAAGAGTTTGGGTCCCTGAACCCTCACTGGAGATCCAGATGGAGCTACAGGCTCCTGGCTTCAGCCTGGCCCAGCCCTGGCCGTTGTGGCCGTCTAGGGAGTGACCAAGCAGATGGAAGATGTGTCTCTCATTCTCTCTCCATAGCTCTCACTTTCAAATGAAGAAATAAATCTTAAAAAAAAAAAAAAAAATGAGGCCGGCGCCGTGGCTTAACAGGCTAATCCTCCGCCTTGTGGCGCCAGCACACCGGGTTCTAGTCCCGGTTGGGGCTCCGGATTCTGTCCCAGTTGCCCCTCTTCCAGGCCAGCTCTCTGCTATGGCCCGGGAGTGCAGTGGAGGATGGCCCAAGTCCTTGGGTCCTGCACCCGCATGGGAGACCAGGAGAAGCACCTGGCTCCTGGCTTCGGATCAGCGTGGTGCGCCGGCCGCAGCGGCCATTGGAGGGTGAACCAACGGCAAAAAGGAAGACCTTTCTCTCTGCCTCTCTCTCTCACTATCCACTCTGCCTGCCAAAAGGGGAAAAAAATCAGACTAAAAAAACTGTCCCCAGGATTTATGAACTAAAATGAAAGCTTCCACTAAAACTGTAAAATAAGGAATTGCCGGCCAGCGCCGTGGCTCACTTGGCTAATCCTCTGCCTGTGGCGCCGGAACCCCGGGTTCTAGTCCCGGTTGGGGTGCCGGGTAACTAATCCCTGTTGCTCCTCTTCCAGTCCTGCTCTCTGCTGTGGCCCGGAAGGACAGTGGAGGATGGCCCAAGTGCGTGGGTCCCTGCACCCGCATGGGAGACCAGGAGGAAGCACCCGGCTTCTGGCTTCGGATTAGCGCAGCGCCAGCCAGAGCGGCCATTTGGGGAGTGAACCAATGGAAGGAAGACCTTTCTCTCTGTCTCTCTGTCACTGTCTATAACTCTCTCTCTGTTTCTCTCTCTCACTAACTCTGCCTGGCAAAAATAATAATAATAATAATAATAATAATAATAATAATAATAATAAGGAATTGCCAGGGAGGGCACTGTGGTAAAGCTGCTGCCTATAGTGCCAGGATCCCATATGGGCGCCAGTTCTAGTCCTGGCTGCTCCACTTCCAATTCAGCTCTCTGCTATGGCCTGGGAAAGTCGTAGAAGATGGCCCAGGGGCCAGCACTGTGATGTAACACCCTGGCCTGAAGCGCCAGCATCCCATATGGGCTCCGGTTTGAGACCCGGCTGCTCCACCTCTGATCCAGCTCCCTGCTATGGCCTGGGAAAAGAGCAGAAGATGCCCAAGGCTTGCTTGGGCCCCTGCACCCACATAGGAGACCCGGAAGAAGCTCCTGGCTTCAGATCGGCACAGCTCTGGCCTTTGCGGCCAAGTGGGGAATGAACCATTGGAGGGAAGATCTCTCTCTCTCTCTCTCTCTCTCTCTCTGCCTCTCCTCTGTGTAACTCTGACTTTCAAATAAATAAATAAATAAATAAATCTTTTTAAAAATAAATAAATGTTAAAAAAAAAAAAAAGTTGGCCCAAGTCCTTGAGCCTCTGTACCTGTGTGAGAGACCTGGAAGAAGCTCCTGGCTTTGGATTGGCTCAGCTCTGGCCATTGTGGCCATTTGAGGAATGAAACAGCAGATGAAAGACCCTTCTCTCTGTCTCTCCATCAGTCTGTAACTCTACCTCTCAAATAAATAAATAAATAAATTTTTAAAAAAAAGATGTTGCTGAATGAATGTATGACTGGAAGGATGAACACAGGCCTGCATGCACGGATGATGGATTTTTACCTTGTCACCTATCAGGAAGGACCACAATCTGGGTGAATGAGTGCTCCTTTATGTCAGCAAACTAGGGTCCATGGGTCAAAACTAGCTCGCTGCTTGTCTTTGTAAATAAATTCTAAGAGAACACTGCCATGTTCATTCATTTATATATTGCCTAGAGTACAAACATAACAGTTGCATAGTTGTGTCAAAGACCCTCGGGCCCACAAAGCCAAAAATATTGGTTCTTTAAAAGAAAATGCTTGCCAATTCCTGCTATCGAGAACAAGGGTCTAAGGGCACCTAAAGGCCACTTAGAGCAAACACTGGGCTGACAGCACATGGCTGTACTTCAGAGAAATGCATTAAGACACAACAACACAGTCATCCCTGGAAGGAGAGGGGCCTTAACTGGATACATTTTTCATCTACTATGCAACTTTAAATACATTTACTAATTAGCATGTATGTGTCTGTAACTTCCAACAGGTCACAGAGAATATTCTGTAACTATGAGAACAACTTTCATTTGGAAACTTAAAATTTAACTTGTTAAAATCAGTAAGTAGGGGCTGGTGCAGTAGGTTAATACTCCACCTGCCCCACCGGCATCCCATATGGCTACTCCTCTTCCAATCCAGCTCTCTGCTATTGCCTGAAAGCAATAGAAGATGGCCCAAGTGCTTGGGCCCCTGCATCCCTGTGGGAGACAGGGAAGAAGCTCCTGGCTCCTGGCTTCAGATAGGCGCAGTTCTGGCCGTTGCGGCCATCTGGGGAGTGAACCAGCGGATGGAAGACCTCTCTATCTCTACCTCTCTCTGTAACTCTTTCAAATAAATAAAATAAATCTTTAAAAAAATCCATAAGTATTGAATATATTGGCTAAATTTCACTTTGGTTTTAAAATAAATTTTATCCAAGGTTAGATTCACTCTAGTCAAAATTTATAAGCCTGTAACCAAACAGATACTCTTTATAATAATAATTTAAAAAAACCTTATATCCTGGTTTTCATCCTGTTACACAGTCACAGTAAACTACATATAGTCTGCTGAATTTTATAAATATACATATTTTGATAAGGAGTTGAAAATCTGATCCTTGACATTAATTTTATCTCCCCTATTTTTGGTACAGTTTCTTTAATTTTTTCTATTAATAACTTATGACTAAAAGCATTATCTGTCCAAATACCAAGCATTCTTTCTTAAGCTGACTAGCAGTGACTATTTTTGACTAAAATGTTAAAGTTCTCCCAACTTCTTTCACAGGCTCTGTCTCTCCATTCTCCAGCCGTAACTCAATCACAGCCACACAGACTGGGGATGACACCTCACTCACTGCTGGTTACACAGCAAAGACAGTGCTGTTCTACCACCAAGCCAGGCTGGTTTGGCAGGAGTTATAAGATTCACTGTAAAATCTATTATAAAATCAGGTTAGTCCTTCACCATCATTGTTAATTATTTTTACTTCTTCATATTTCATAACAATTAAGTACAGTTTCTAAAACTATACTCAGATGTGAACTCAGCAACCTTCAGAAAAGGCTACTAAGTAATTTTTGGCCACTTTACTGTATTGACACTGACAGTTAAACCCCAATTTCATTGCAGAACCAATAAAAATTACAAAGAACTATGAAAACAGAAGGAAATGTTCTCTATATCAAGGTGCCACAGGAAGTTTAATATCCAAGTACATGTAAAAAAATCCAGTCTACAATGACATAAAAGTCACTAAAAGCAACCTCTGGCGGAAGTTTTTACTGATATTAGGCATTCTAACAAAATTCAATGACTTAGGTGAAATTTAACAAGGCCTAGCATTACACTAAAATCTATTTCTCTGCCTTATTATTATTTTACTTTGTCTGCTTTAGAACTTTATTTATAGAATAAATTTACAAAATCAGTGTAATAGTATGAGAACTGCACTGTATTCATGTTCAGAAAAAAGCAGTGAGCTTCGATCATTTCAAACAGCATCTTTCCTTAAGGTACTCTATTTTCCCCTTCAATTTTTTTTCTAGGCATTTCTAAGTGTCTGGTAGATAACTTGACATGACTGACTAGGGAGGGGCCACAAAACCCTCATCCGAGGGGGAGGGGGGCCAGGAACTCTGCTATCTGCTGGAACCCACTCAAGAACATCCACTCTGAGGTTTAAATGACAAACTAGAAAAGTCTAGTTTGTAACCACAGAAGCACAGAGACCAAAAGTATGCGACTCCCAGCTGTCAATCACAAATCCCAATCATGAGCATCACAGCCACATCACTAGTCAATGCCCCTCATATTTCAGGGATAAAAGCCCCAAACCAGGAAGAAAGGCTGCCACATGGTCTTGCAATTGCCCTGGTCCTGCCTTGGAAGGCACTTCATTAAACTTTTGCTTAGTTTCATCTCTCCAAACTGCAATTATCCTGAAAGGAACCCAGGCAAGCCAGCAGCCAATGGTGACAAAAGCACCTATTCCATGTTTCTCTTATGCAAAGTACAAGAAAGCAATAACAGGCTGTATAGGGACTCTGCAGGAAGACTACCAAGATGGCGCCAGAACCTAGATCTAACATTAGCCACAGTTTAGCTTGGGCAAGTCACCTCACCTCTTTGCGATTCAGTCTATTTAAAAAGGCAATAAAGAGGACAGCTTCTTGGCCTAGCAGGTTAAACCTCCGCCTGCAATAACCAAAAGGGCAACGGTGCAAGTCCTGGTTGCTCCACTTCTGATCCAGCTAACTGCTAAAGTCCTGGGAAAGCAGTGGAAGACAGCACCTACATGGAAGTCCCAGAAGCAGCTCTGGGCTCCTGGCTTCAGCCTGGCTCAGGCCCAGCCAATTGCAGCCATTTAGGGAGTGAACCAGCAGATGGAAGATCTCTCTTTCTGTCTCTCCTCCTCTCTCTGTAACTCTACCTTCCAAATACATAAAAAATAAAATTTTAGAATAAAAAGAAGATTAAAAAGTACACCTTCCCCAAGGAGTTTCCCAAAGGATAAATGAGCTAATCAATGTAAAGGGCTTAGAACAGCACTTGCCACAATAATAAGTGCTCCGCAAACATCAGCTAATATAATTAAGATAAGTCACTAAGATTTTTCCACTAAAGCCAAGTGGAACTCAGCATGAAGAACAAAAAATAAATATGAAATAACTAACTATAATTTTTAGACTGCCAAATATAAGTTTGGCTCTTGAGCCAGAACTACTTGTTTCTAAGGCCAAGCCCGTGTTTCACGCATCAAGAAAAAAAATTTAGGTAATTAGCAGATCTTTTGGAAATGCATAACTTTTTCATATATACTTCATACTAAATCAGACCATTTTACAATAAAAATATTATCTGTTACAACGGTTCACTCCCATCAGAAATACTTTGGAAAGATAAAAATAGCAGAGAGTCTACCTTCTGATTCAAAATCCAGAACAGAAGCAAGACATTTTTTTATTTCCTAGCTGATCCTAACATGCAGGCAAGTTTGAGACTCACTACATTTCAAAAATCTTCATGTTCAAATTGTCCTTCAAAATGTTATTCACATACCCTAGATCTGCTGATTAACCTAAACAACTGTGCAATCATTTCCTGTCACATTTGTGGCTAAGTTTGATTTTAAAAATAAAGTGGGGGTGGTGGTTTAATTTGAGAACAGTATTTTCATCACAGTTAAATACGGCTCTCAGTCCCGATTCTAATTCCTCTGGAGAATGTTTCAGATACTCTAATATCATGATACAGTAATAACATTTTATATTTGTTTAGAAATTTATAAAATATTCTTACATTTCATTCTTCAAGGCCTCAATACTCTTAAGTTTTAGGATATTCAAAAAGTTCATTAAAAAATGCATACTCTAAAAATCTACACAATAAATTTCCAAATTTTTAGACTTTATTTTTTATTTCCAGCTTTCCACAAACTTTCTGACATCCCCTCATGTGTAAAGCAGCTACTGTTTCCTGTCTTACAGCTGAAGCATGAAAAGGTTAACTGACCAGATAACAGCAGACTCCAGAACAGACATTCTCTAACTCCTAGAATGGTTTCTGTTTGTTTGCTTGTCTGGCTTGTTTTAATTTCAGAAAAGCATGAAACAAAATATTTCAAAATGAAATAATCACAATAATAAAAAAATGAAACAGGAGAAAAACAAAGTCTGAGCATTATAAGTTATTGCTATGAACCACACAAGAAATTATGCTTTTCCTTTAAAATTCAGTGATATTATAAAATAAAATTATTGTTTTTTTCTTGTTTACAAGAAAGGCAACTACAAGAGTATATCTGAGTGAACTCCATCCAGGTCTCCCATGTGGGTGGCAGGGATTCAAGTACCTGAGCCATCATTGCTGTCTCTCAGTGTGTGCATTAGCAGGAAGCTGAAAACGAAGCAGAGCCAAGGCACTCTGATACGTGACAGAGGCATCTGGAGAAATGTCGTAAGTGCTGCACAAAACAGCTGTCCCCATTTGCAGGATGTTTCTAAGCGTCAAAATCACTTTAACCAGATAACTAATAACTAATTACCAGATAACTAATAACTTTAACTAGACCTCTCCCATCTATTTATGTAGCTTCCTAAGGATAAATGGAATCAATTTTAGGATGCAGTATCATGAATACATTAACAACTATAAGGAAGATCACGGCATTTCCCTTCATTTCTCATTTTTAGGCTGCCTAACACTGAAGTTCTAACTGCTAATTATTTTTAAAATACTTTTATATAAAATAAAATGTTTTATAATTACTCTTAAAATGCCAATTATTTCCCATTTGTATTCAATTCTGCTAAATTATTAATATAACTCATTTACTGCAATTAAAATTCTTACTAAAATACAAAGAATAGTAGATTATACTCTTAACTGTATTTCAATTTTAATCATAGAAGTTGAAAATGCTAGGAATTTAGTACCAAAAATCAAACTGCAGGACCAACCCTGTAATCTCAGTCACACCAATTCTATTAAAATTATAGAAAATCAATATAATAAGTGATTATAGAAACTATGCAAAAAAAAAAAAAAAACAGCTAGCTTTCAATCTCTGGGACTTACTGTAAAAAGCCAAATCTATCCGTAACTTTGTAAACAAGGTAATCAGCATCTTCCCAAGGTTCAATCTCTGCACCTTCTCGTCCCTGAAATAAAGGACAAAAATGGGTGCTGCTGCAAGTTTACAAAATTGAATATTTTCTTAAAGATAAAAGACCAAAACACAAGGGCTATTTTTACGTATTATAGTAAGAGTTAGAAATGAGACATTATCAGCCTTACCATTTTTTCTCTAAATTTAAGTTTCTGGCAACGTAATCACTATTTTCCTATTTACAAACAATGTAAGTTAGGTTCACAGGGAGCTGAGGCTGCATCAGTCTAGGGTTCCTGGGGGAAGCTGGCAAAGAAAGAGGAGCCACAGAGGCTGAGAATGCCACTCAAGGATGAACAACCAAACTTAAACATTTTACAGTGAATAATACTTGGGAAAAAGCATTTTTTGCCGTGGCATCCAAACTTCTCCTACAAGTAGGCTGTTCACATTGTCTCCTCACACGTTTACTTCATAGCTACACTGGCCCTGAAACTACTCTTGCCAGGGCCCAAGCTGACCCTCTAGTTATCAGACCCAGTGGAACTCCCCAGCCCTTATCTAATCAATCTCTCACTCTCTTCTCCAATACCGTCCTCTACTGGTTCCTTTTATGCCTCTAAAACTCATCTTTTGATGGGTTTTTTCCAAGGATAACTTTTAAAAATTATTCAACTAATTGATTTTGTTATTTATTTACTTAATTATTCAAGAGAGAGAGAATGAACACACACTTCCATTTACTGCTTCACTCCCTAAATGTCTCCAACAGCCGGGGCGAGATCAAGACAAAACCACAAGCCTGAAACTCAATCCAGGTCTCCCACGTGAGTGGCAGGGACTCAAGTACTTGAGTTATCAGCCACTGCCTCCCAGGGTGCACGTTAGTAGGAAGCTGGGATCAGAAGCGCAGCCAGAACTCGAATCCAGGCACTCTGATATGGTGTGTGTGTATCCAAACGGCATCTTAACTGCTAGACCAAACACATGCCCTTCATGGGTAATTAATTGCTCGTCTACCCAGAATTCTGTTCTGAGCCCACTATTCTCACCCAGATATCACTTACTCTTAGGTTGCTGACTAACACTGATCACTGTAGGAATCTCAAATGTAACTCTCTCAAATTTTAGACTCAAACATCCAAACGTCTTATGAATACTTCCAAATGAGTGAATATATTTTGTAACTGTCTGTTCATTTTTGCCTCTGAGTAAACTTTCAGCATTTTGTGGGCAAAGACTGCTGGATATCATTTCTGTTACAAATCCCCAAATCTTAACACAATGGTCATCTTGGTTAACTGGGGCGGGGGTAGGGGAAGGCACAGAAGCATCAATGAATGATGGTACTTTGGTTTTTATATTAGTTAAGCAGTTGAAAGAAATTAATTAGGTTTTTCACGGACCACATTAAAAGCTAATTCGAATAATAGGAAACTCTGGCTGATGTTCTAAACAACCAACTGAAAAACGAACCCTGCGATCATAACAGCTAAGCTGAGTGCTGTCTGTATGTCTCCCTGGAATCAGGGCATGGTCCAGATGGCTTCCTACAATTTCATGCCCCTTTATTCTCACAAATAATAAACATTAACAGATAATATAATTACATGCTAGTGACATTTATAAATCACTTCTATGACTCATTATAGAACTCAGGAGGTAGAAAAATAAAGACATGTAAATCATAAACAACTGTGACTTTTCAGGACATCAAAAGCCAAATTCCATATTAATGTAAGGGTAAAGTGCTAATGAAAATCATTTATAAATATATGAAGACAAAATCTAAGATCTATGATAATTTTAGAATAGTACATATAGATTATGAATACAATGGGTATTTAATCCTACAGATTCACTTACTGAAGTGTTTATTCAATATCTAGTATGAATTAAGAACTGTTCTAGTTATTTAAGACATAAGAGTATATTAAACAAAGAAATTCCTGCCCTCAGAGTTTACATTCTATGAAAGAGAGCAGACAATAAACAAAGAAAAACATATAGAATGTACATAAATGTTACGGTGAAGGCTTGCAGAGTGCCAGGGTGTATACTGGGGGCAGTGCACACAGAGGGAAGTCAGAGAAGACTTTACAGGAAGTAGTCCCCGGATAAAGATGTGAAAAATGTGAGGCGATGAGGCACGAGGACAGCCAGCGTACACATGTTCTAGGCAGTGCAAAGGCTTTGAGGCAGGAGCAAGCCTGGTGTACTGGAGGAACAGTTAAGAGAGACTAGACTGGATGAATTGGAGGAACAGAGTGAAGGGAATATGAAAATGAAGCTAAATTTAAAAAGATGACTTCAATGTTACTATGAAGTAAACAAATTGCTTCTGTAATTTAAGCTCTCCAAAAAGCAAATCTATTTCTATTTATATGATTTTTCTAATAAAACTTGCTCAAAGAGTAAATACAGATACTTACTCTGTCGTATTTAGCAACTATTTCAGCTCGCTCCTGGGCAAGTTTGAGTGCTACATCCTGGTCTGAATCTGTAGAGACATCAAATTTAGAGGAACTGTTATTTGAAGAATCATAAAGTTAATTATGGAACTAAGACAAAATGTATAAAAAGGAAACAAAGTCAATACTACCTAAAATGACAAGTTGGCAAAATCAAACTAATGAAGGAATGGAGTGTCTATAACTACAACTTTGGAATATCAACATATCAAGAATATATTAGATATTCAACTCTGGAATATAAATTGACATATTGATATCCAACTTGGGAATATCAACATATCAACATCACCTAAGATATTCAAAAGAAAGCAAATTCATTAATGCAGCATAAACTTAGGGACATGATAAATCTGATGACTCAAGAGTCAAATTTGGATCTAAAACTTCACAGAAAGGGGGACTAAGGTAGAAACTGAAAGCTCTAAGTTTTCAAATGAAACCTACTTGGAAAGACAATGACAATTCAAACAGGCTTTTAAAAATTAATTTAAGGGCCCAGGGCTGTGGTGTGGTAGGTTAAGCCTCCACTTGCGGTGCAGGTATCCCATATGGATGCCGGATCATGTCTTGGCTGCTCCTCTTCTGATCCAGCTCTCTGCTAATGCACCTGGGAAAGCAGTAGAAGACAGTCCAAGTGCTTGGGCCCCTGCACCCACATGGGAGACCCAGAAGAAGCTACTGGCTCCTGGCTGCAGACTGGTCCAGCTCCAGCGGTTGCGGCCATTTGTTGAGTGAAC